>NW_013952819.1:62397-73354 GCF_001266775.1 Austrofundulus limnaeus
CTATAAATGTAATATTTGTTGTCTGTCATTGTAGCTGGGATAATTTTACTTATTAAAGCTCATATTACCACTGAATATTACCACTTGAAACATCACTAGCCCTGAAGCTGCTGGTAGACTTCGTGGTTGGAATTATCAAAGGTTTTTGACACCTGAGAGACACCGTAGCAACTCCTTTGCGTTTGGAAGTGGGGGGTGGGGGTGGGGGGAGGACCAGGGAGGATGATTCAACCACTAGATGTCGCTGAAAACAACTAATACTACACACTGTGCCTTTAAGGGCCTATATAAAAATCGAAAGTGGAGGGATTCAGGTATAAGAATAAATGTCAGAAATGCTTTATTTTACAACATGATAACTTTGTAGTAAAAAACTAATGTGTTTCAATGGGTTAATTATTCCCCAAAGGAATACTAAATGGTAGGAAAGTGATAGGAAATTTACGGGGGCAAAGAAATATGACGAACTTTGGGATTTGTTCTTCACTCCTTCTCCTCCTCTACCACGTGTTGGTTGTGTTTATCAACAGCACCAATACAAAAATACTAACAAGATATGAGTGTTAACAAAAGATGAAACGTTACTAAAGTGAAGAGTTTGGGTTTTAATTAAAATCCAACTAAATGTGGAATATTTTCCTCCTTAGCATCGGCACTTGCTGATCGTATTTGCTCATCATTAAACCTATTTTTTTTTATATCTAAAGTCCTATGATAGTCTTGAATCTCTGGTTCAAGCTGCACCATCTTTTTAGTCAATAAATTTGAGAAGTTTTCGATGATTTGGGTCATGGCTTGTCACTACAGGGTGACTGTAGATCCCATTGCTGGAACAATTAAGAACCACTGCTTTCAACAATCTTGGAAAGCCAAGATGATGATGTCATGGTTAGCTGAAGACATTTGGGTTAATTAGAGGCACATCCGTGCATACATTTTAAGGCATACCTCACACACACTGCTTCTTTGAGCGGCATCATGGGTAAAATCATAAATCAGTCAAGAAATCAGATGGGGAATTATCGACAAACTCTACAAATCTGGTTCATCTTTAGGTACAACTTCCAGATGCCTGGAGGTGATTTGCTCATCTGCTCAACACAAGTTCAAACACCGCAGGAATGTTCTGCCATCATAGCACTCAGGAAAGAAACTGGTTCTGTGTGATCTGCGTAACCAACAACACAAAGAATTCAAGTTTATTTTTAGCTTTTAATAACAGCAATTAGCACTTGCAGCTACAGTTGCAGCTGTATGTGTGAGGTTTGGCAGAGAGAGACCCAAGTAACGGGCAGAAATTCTCTACTGATCAACAGATATAGTTCTGCTATAGAGTGCCCCCCCCCCCACCCAAATTATCCTGCCTCTCTCTTACAGAGTAAACACAGAGGAGCCCAAAGTGGGGCCCGCGGGCCAAATTTGGCCCGCCAAGCCATTTGATTTGGCCCACAAACAGTTGCCAAAGTTACAAGGTTGTAGCCTGTTATCCTATAGGAAGAAACACAGTATTTCCATTGGTCAAATGACTATATAAAAGGGCTGCGGTGAAGGTAGTTTTCAGTCATGGTGCTGACTTTATCTTTGATTTATTAGGATTAAACATGAAACATGAAATGACAACAAAAAATATTTAGATCAGATTTAACCGCGCATGTAGATTGGCACACTTTATAAGGCCACAAAAACTAACATTTTATCAATTTATGATATGTCCCATGAGCCTTTGCTACTTGAGCGTATGGCAGACTTTCTCCAAGTGCACAGACTAAAACAAAAGAGGGCCATTGCACAGCTTAATCGTTAAAAATAAAGGACTTTACTTTAAAAAGTATTTGTATTTCATGTATTATATAACTGCATTTGGCCCACAGCCATGGATAGATTTTCATTTTGGCCCTCTCGGGGAAAATGTTTGGGCACCCCTGGTATAACATATGAACTCTGGTATCATTTTACAACTAACTAAAACATAACATTTAAGAGCAAAAGAAGAAAAAAACTACTATAGACAAAAAAAAAAAAATACAAAAGCATGACTTAGCCCTGTGGTTAAGATGCACTTTTTGATATATGTTTATAAATATAAAAGGAACAGTCCACAGTTTTTGTAAGAACCAAATAAACTGAAGCTTTTCTGTGGCAYGTTTGTCCTCATTTCTGTCACACAGAAAGGCAGCTATTTGTTGACTGTCCTGCAGCGCTCTCCATTGATCTGTATTACTGGATTGGACATCACGTGACTTATCGTGCGCCGCACAAGTGCCATTGCTATGCATTGAGTTTCGACTCGGGAACATCCATGAATGGTGGTGCAAAGGGGATGCAGCAGACAGTCATGCAAGGAATATCAAAAAGGGATGCAATATTTTGCCATAAATTGTCAACACTACAACAACAAGATCACAAGATCAAGGTTATTACATTTTACAGGCCATTAAAATATTTTTTATTTTAAAAAATATCAGAGATGCGGAAAGTAGGTCAGTTATGCTAGCTTGATTTTGACAACCTTATGTCGGGTAAACCAACGAAAAGACAAATTTGCTGTTCCAACAAATTATTATATTTTTTATTAATATTGTCTTTATGTTAGGATAACATTGTGAGAGGTAAATATAATGGACAACAGTAAAATTACCTTCACTGCTACTAGGCTGAACTGTGTAGATATTACTGGTACTGATGTTCTGTCCAGTCAGCATATGGTATATCCCGTAGTTTGTGATTATATATCAGAGTAAAAAAACTCTGTAACTTTTCCTCCCCCGCATATTTCATAAGCTAAGTGGTGGAGGGGCCGACCAAATTTATTTTATGACCAGCTGGAGGAATTTGTCTTTAGTCACTTCAGCGCGAATGAAGAACCAAGAAACATGTAAAATTAGAATTATATATATATATGACACACATGACTCTTAGTTTTATGTGATGGAAAGGGGCTTCTACTGTAAATACGTTAGCAAAAACCTATAATGAAAAGTTCCCAGACTGCTTATAGATTTATCTCTTGAGCAAATACATATTTTTTACATATCACAACATCGGCAATTTTCTCAGCTTTAATTTAAGCCCAATTTTATAGAAATCGGATAAGAAATAAGGATGCTATGAATATTTTTGTGACAAATTGACGTGCATCCCGCATTGAAACTCTACCGTTTTGTTGACATGACTCAATGCATAACAATGGCTMTTATGACGGCGCATCACTAGCTATAGCGGCTATAGGTGATGTCCAATCCAGTAATATAGATCAAYRGCGCKCTCTTCTCTGAGCATCATTATGCACCATGGATGGGGAGGCTTTATGGGTTTAAACTTGTTTTCTCAATCTATGATTATTCACTGTAATTCATATAACACAACCACAATTCCAGTGAAGTTGGGACGTTGTGTAAAACATAAAAACAGAATTCTATGATTATCTCATCCTTTTCAACCTATATTCAAATGAATACACTACAAAGATATTTCATGTTCAAACAAATATTGCAAATAATATAAATACAAAATAATATAAATATAAAATATGCAAATATTTACTCATTTTCAATTTGATGCCTTCAACATGTTTCCAAAAAGCTGGAACAGGGACATGTTTACCACTGTGTCACATCATCTTTCCTTCTAACAACACTCAATAAGAGTTTGGGAAGTGAGGACGCTGATTGTTGAAGCTTTGTAAGTGGAAATCTCTCCCATTCTTGCTTGATGAACAACTTCATTTGCTCAACAGTCCGAGGTCTCTGTTGTCATATTTTGCACATTATAATGCGCCACATATTTTCAGAGGGAGACAGGTCTATACTGCAGGCAGACCAGTCTAGTACCTGCATTGTATTACTACAGAGCCACACTGTTGTAACACGTGCAGAATGTAGCTTGGCATTGTCTTGCTGAAATAAGCAGAGGACGTCTCTGAAAAAGACGTGGCTTGGATGGCAGCATATGTTGCTCCAAAACCTGTATGTGCCTTTCAGCATTAATGATGTCTTCACAGATGTACAAGTTACCCATGCCATGGATACTAATACAACCCCATACCATCAGAGAAGCTGGTTTTTGAAGTTTATGCTGAAAACAATCCAGATAGTCTTTTCCTCTTAGATCCGGAGGACATGACATCCATGATTTCCAAAAACAAATTAWAAAAAGGACTCGTCAGACCACAGGAAACTTTCCCACTTTGCATCAGTCTATCTCAGATGAGTCAGGTCCAGAGAAGCYRGCTGTGTTTCTGGACAATGTTGATATATGGCTTTGGCTTTACATGGTAGAATTTATCTTTCACTTGTAGATGTAGAGACAAACTGTGGCACTGACAATGGTCTTCTGAAGTGTTCCTGAGCCCACGTGGTAATATCTGGTAATGTCAGTTTTTAATGCACTGCCGCCTGAGGGATCTGTTTGAACATTTAATTTTTGTTCCACACAAAGTCCCAATTTCATTTGAATTGGGGCTGTAAGGTTTTAACTAAAACAATGAAACCATAGCTGGTTAACGTTTCTAACTCAACTAACAGTAATTGTAGTGACACATTTCCTCCTCCGTGTTCTTGTGTTCGTTCATCAAGACAAGTTTAAAGATACCTTTCCTGCAGGTTCCAGCATCAAAAAGTATCTGTTGTTGGGAAACAGACATGTCTGAAACTAATCACACCTTTTCTCAAAATGATAAATTTGTCTGCGACTTTTTATTTTAGCCCAGAGCAGGCTGCTCAGATCTGCTTTGTGTCTTGTCAAAAGTTCTGATTAACTGTTTGKTTTAAAACCAAGTAATCAGTGACTTTCTTTTCATTTTGGCCATAAACAGCTGTAAACAGTTGTACAACTGAGATTGCCATCTTAAAAAATAACACAACAACAAAAAACACTTAAAGATATCATCAATCGATGGTGGTTGGACAGAGGATGGCTGATGGAAAATTTTAGCACCTGTAATCCAGTTTGAAGTAGGCAGAGCTCATAGTAACATAGTATTTAGACACCTACCTACACCTCCAAAGGGTAGACCAGGCAGGGTCATATGGACGATCCCATCATTGGAGCAGAATCCTCCACTGCTGGTGTTCTCCAGCACTGTTTTTACCACCTTAAAAACAAAAGACCAAATCAGTGTCTGTGTGTTTGCAGCTGCTAACCAGGAGTTTTCATAGCTGTTTGTTCTTACAGAAGATTCGTCRGAGAAAATGTAGAGGGCCAGAGGTTTTTCTTGACGGTTGACAAGCTCAATACTTTCCTCCAGAGAATCAAACGCAAGGATAGGCAAAATGGGACCGAAGATCTCCTCTGCCATTAAAGCATCGTCTTCAGTTACGTCTACCACTACTGTGGGTCCTGACRAAAACACACAAACACAAAAGGTATTATTTAAATCCTAAAGAATCTAAAGAATGGGTATTTCAGAATAAAATGTTTGCAGTATTTAGTCATAAATATTGTACTTTATGATTAAATAAAAGTGATCCAGTCAAGCCACCATCCTTCTACTGACACTAGGCCAGCGCAATAAATGATATATTAAACATCTGCTGWGGTGTGTGACTCCAATCTGTAAGCAAGAGTTCCTTTAGGTCCTAGAAACTACAAGGTGGGACCTCCACTGGCTGAACTTGTTGGTCCAGAACATCCCACAAACACTGGATCAAAGTGAGATCTGGAGACTGGAGTCAACTCCTTGTTGTGTTTCTTCCTAAATCACAGCTACAGGGAGGCAGGGAGCAATATCCTAGGTTGCATCAAAAAGGGAATCCAGTGTAAAACAACAAGGAAGTTTAAAAGAAGATTTGCTCCTGATAATTAGACTTGTTTATCAAAGATAAACACAGGTGCCCTGCTGTTACGATCTTTTAACTCACACAGTTTTAATAGAAGCTTTGGGTGGTGGACACAATGTCAAAGCTGCTGATTCGTAACTAATTACAGRTTACCCACCGATGTATTTATCCTCTTGATCGTTCTCCCCGCCCACAACAACCTTCCCTTTGGTCTTCCCGAGCAGTTCCATCAGACGAGTCCAGTGTCGGGGCGACACGATGCGGGCGAAGTCGGGACTCTTCTGAGGATCGTTGGTGTAGAACTTCTCCAGGACTTTGATCAGTGCAGGGATCAGGGCGTCCCGAGTGGCGGTGGTGCACAGCACRTAGTCTGGAGCCACGCAGCTTTGACCGGCATTAAAAAACTTGGCCCAGGCCAAGCGGTAAGCAGCAGCTTCAATGTTTACACGCCCATAAATGAGGCAAGGACATTTGCCCCCCAACTCCAAAGTTACTGGTGTCAAGTGGACCAGGGCTGCCTGTGCGATGCATCGGGCCACAGCCTGAGAACCTGAAAGACAAAGCTGAAAAGCTTAACGGAGAAGCAAATCACATAGCTTTGATGTGTCTAACACAAAGATCTCTGTGCACACGTGAAACAGCTTTTTAACATACGTTGACACGTAGCAGAGCAATGAAACACAAAGCTCACTGAGGCTGTTACCTGTGTAGAAGATATGGTCGAATCGATTCTTCAGAAGTGCCTGAGTCTCYTCTGCTCCTCCACGAGCTACTGCATAACAGTCCTGTGGAATCARTAAAGCAGGATGAAATCAAACCTCTAAGCTGAAATAAATCTCTCTGGTTAAAACCCACTCTTTACCTGAGACAGGTACTTGGGGATGAGCTCTGCTATCAGACAGTTTGTGGCAGAGCTGACCTCAGATGGTTTGACGATCACACAATTTCCTAAAACACAAACATCCATTAGTCAGAGTCATGGGCTTCAATTAAAACAATAGATGTATAACTTATTTAACTGCTTCTAAGTGGAAAGGAGAAACATCATTGAAACTACAACATTGATTCAGATGTGAAGAAGAGTTACAAGGAAGTCTTAATCATCTCATCATGTGTTACAACAAAAGAAAGATTTGCTGGTCTTTTCCTGAAGTCACAAAGACTCATTAACCGTCACAACCTGAACACTTATCCATGTGTGGGTCACAAAGGCAACAGGTCAAATGCTCCCTTCAAACACCCACAAAGATACATTTTTTATTCAGTTTGAACTGAATGTACAAAACATGATTCAACGAATATGAAATAGGATTTTTAGCACCAACAAGATGAGTCCACAACCAGAGAGATGCATGCTCCTTCAGTTGATGATCAACCATGTGAAAAGTTTTTAGGTAAAAGGTAACAGAAAAAATATATATATATTCTGTCAGTCAAGTTGTAATTGTTGGTCAAGTTGTCTGAGAAATACAGACATCACTTGAGTTTAAGAGCCTCTTTATGTACAGGTAAGAAGGAACTCCGAGCCTGTTAAGCTTCACGKAAGTAAAGCGGAAAGCTGGAAACACTTTCACTGTTGAAAACTACAAATACTGAGTAGAATATTACAGCCTGCTGTCCAGGTTTAGAGGGAACAGAAAGAGTGGGGACACCTGCAGCGATGGCTCCAATCATTGGTAGGACTATAAGCTGCAGCGGGTAGTTCCACGGTCCAATGATCAGGACCACTCCTAATGGTTCCCTCCGGATAAAACAGGTATCCAGCTTTGTGGCCTGCAAGTCAACAGAAATATATCAATTAAATTAACATTTTATAAAAATAATTGCTTAAAACATTTTTATTATTTCAAACATTTTTCAGTCTAACTACTTTTGCATACTTTAGGCATTCATATATCAAAATGTTCAGCTAATTCAGGAGATGGGTGAAATGACTATTGGTTTTTGTAACCTATTCTTTAAAAAATAAAATCACATTTTTGCTATAGAAATACATTCAAATCTATCTATCTAACAAAATTTTTATTATCTTTGAAATCTGCTTCATTATACTTATTTTATTATTGTCTTTTTTGGGCTTCTTTTATGGTTTAGCTTCAGTTTTGCTGTTTTTACCTAGCCTTTTGCTAATTACTATCTGCTTCACTTAACTAGCTTTACACTACTTTATGTTATATCTACTCCATTTGCTACTTTAGCTTTTGGCTATCCTTTTGCTACTATCACTTTAAATTACCTGCTTTGCTATTTTTAGCTATCATTTGGCTACTTTTATCTTTCAACTATTAAAATGTTTGTAACTTTTATATCCTTCAAATGCAAAAAGTCAAAGAAAACATCCTTATACTTAAGAGTCTTTGCATAAATAACATGAGTTTACCCATTTTGTCATGTAACTGGAATACTTTCTTTTGAACTTGGCTCAGCCAAAGTGAAACAGGAAGTGATGTCAAAGGGGAAATCTTAAAGAAAACTCTCTGGTCTGTTTATTAAAACAATATTATTTGCATTTAAGCATATATTATTACTTCTTCAGCTTTCTCTGATAGTGGCTCAAAATTATCTAAAAGATCAGATTATTCTCCACAGAATGTGTTGTAGCAACGCTCTGTTCATTTTAATAACACTAGAGCAGGGGTTCTCAAACCTTTTCCATCTGGGGACCACTTAAAATGGTGGRAAAAAATTCCAGGGACCCCCTCATAAACTCCATGCTGTTTTAAAAGATAATTTATTGTCATTTCAACCCCTAAGTTCCATGGGAATATTATTTTTATTTAGTCTATTATGTTTGTTTTATTAGTTCATTGTTCTCCATGCATTTTTAAAAATAAAAACCAAATTAACAACTTAGTGAAATTTTTTGAGGACCCCCAAGATACCTGTCACGGACCCCTGGGGGTCCTGGGACCCCAGTTTGAGAACCTCTGAGTGAGCCCTGCCTATCCCGTCCACTGTTAGCTTTTGTGACAACATGGAGAAGAAGAACTGGTTACCACACAGGGTGTTGGCTCACAGCCATCATAGCAACCATTTGATTGAAAACAAGCCCAACTAGATCTGTGTCACAATTATTTAGTGATACTTTTAAAATAAATTAATATAATTGTTAACTACGTTAATTTCATTCATTCTAAACGCATTGAAATTGGCCTCTGTCCAAGAACCTCCTACCACTTCGGTTACGCCCATTTCAGCACATCATCACAACAGCTTCATGCCGTTTACAACCTGTAGTGTTGTRGCCTATTTTGTTGAAATAATGATAACAAAAAAGCAGCAATATTATACAATATCTGTTTTGGAAAATGGCAACTCAGAATAAAATGGAATCTTACCATTGGACTGGAAAGTATGTTTTCTGAAAAACCGGAGTGTGTAGAGAAGAGAAGTTTCAGCTTGGTAMGATATTTCCCAGTCATCCTCACATACATACACATCAATGTTAAGCTAATTTATTTATTACTAAAACATGGTGTAAGCCAACTAAATGACACAGACCATAGCAGGCTACAAATAGRCTCACCAAAATTGGACAATAGAAGATTGGAAAACCGTTGCCTGGTCTGATGTGTCTCGATTTCTGCTGTGACATTTGGATGGTAGGGTCAGAATTTAGCTTCAACAACATGAAAGCATGGATCCATCCTGCCTTGTATCAACRGTTCAGGCTGGTGGTGGTGGTGCAATGGTGTGGGGGATATTTTCCTGACACATTTTGAGCTCATTAGTACCAGCTGAGCATCATGTCAATACCACAGCCTACATGAGTGTTGTTGATGATCATATCCATCCCTTTACGACCACAGTGTATCAGCTTCTGATGGCTTCTTCCAGCAGGATAACAAGCCATGTCATAAAGGGTGAATCATCTCAGACTGGTTTCTTGAACACAACACTGTACTGGAATGGCCTCAACAGTCACCAGATCTCAATCCAATAGATCACCTTTGGGTGTGGTGGAACAGGAGATTCACATCATAGATGTGCAGCCGACAAATCTGCAGCWACTGTGTGATGCYATCATGTCAATATGGACCAGACTCTCTGAGGAATGCTTCCAGTACATTGTTGAATGTATGGCATGAAGGATTAATGCGGCTCTGAAGGCAAAAGGGCGTCCAACCTGGTACTAGCAAGATGTACCTAATAAAGCGGCCAGTAAGTGTATACCTTCATGATTTATGTGCAGACATTCCCCTTTGACATCACTTCCTGTTATTTCAAATGTAAATAACTGAACAACTGTTCATCTCAGTGGTGTCAAATGTTTGTTGTTCTTTATTACAGTAAGTTATCAATTAGATTAAAAAAATGAATTCATACTCTCATTCATACTTACATATGATTTTTAGGATTAAAAGTTTGCTACTAGGCTTTTAGGTAACGTTTTGCTATTTTTAGGTTATGGCTAGTRTTTTGCTCCATTCAGGTTTTAGCTAGCAGTTTGATGTTTAGCTTTTAGCCACTGTGCTGCTTTTTTAGTCTCAGATTCATATTATTCAGCAAACTGTTAGCACTCAGCGTTCACACTCCTTTTTCATAAAAATGCCTTTTGCTCCACGCAGAGTGGGTGTAAGATGGGAATACAAACAAATTCTCGCTGAACTTACCAGACTCTTGGATACATACTCTGGCTGCAACCAGTTCGAGATGTTGGACAGGGCATAATGCAGCTCATTGGTGATGATCTCAATCTCAGACAGGACAGATTCAAATTTGGGCTGAAGTGTAGAGACAGCAAACATAGAATTTAGTTAGTGGAGCAGAAATCATACACACAAACAACAGTGGGGCTACATGGTTTGTGCAATATTAAAGTTGCAATAAAACCCTTTTCTTCCTTCCTTGTGTTCTCTTCTGTCATCACCATCATTTTGTAGATTGATGGTGATGATATAGGATGACAKGTCAGGAGGGAACTTCTTCATGATACAATCTAAACTAGGTGTGTGAATCCAGTGGATTCAGCAAACATACTATGAAGACGTGTTGCAAAAACAAATGACCATCTACACCACGTGTCAAACTCAAGTAAATGGCTTATATAGCACCTTTCTATCCAACCAGGATACTCTAAGTGCTTTACACTAACTTGTGTGAGAGGTAGCGGGATCGATGCCCGCATTCTCCACCATTTGTGTAGCGAATTACTCTATGAAATTAGCACCAGCCTAACC
>NW_013952819.1:76175-78604 GCF_001266775.1 Austrofundulus limnaeus
ATTTTACATGATATTGCCCCTTTTAGAGATTTGTGGCTGATTCAGAGGACACAGGAGTTTGTGCAGATAAAGGCACAACGAGGAAGGTTTCTGACAGACAAATAYATCAGATGAATAGAGAAGATGCTAAAATGTTATTCCAAAGCAGGCTCAACAAGGTTGCAACATCAGCAAGGAGGGGGCGGAGTCACGTTTTGGGCCAGAAACATGGGGAGAGAGCTGGTTGGCCTCTTTAGGTGACACCCTGAAGGTGTCAAAATGACCYCTGAAAAGTATATGGGGTTATTGACTGACCACTTTCTTCCAYGGTACAAATAGAACTACGCTTTTCATCACAAAATCATCTTCATGCATGACAATCCTCCATCTCGTGCTGCAAGGAAAACCTCTGCATCAATGTCTGCCACAGGCATAAAAATGGGAGAAACTCATGTTGTGTCACCCATCCACCCCTGACCTAAACCCTATTTATCAATTATCTTTGAAGCCTCAAGCCAAATAGCCAAATGAAAGCTCTCTGACTGTGGGAGGCAGTTTACACCAAAATAGCAACTCTGAGAGGCTATTCTCACATCCTGGAAAGAAATGTAAGCAGAAACTCCCCAAAACTTTGCCGGTTCAAAGGATCCTATTAAAGTGTAATTAAACCTTTTTATATGTTCTGATTGAAATAACTGATTCCAGTAAATATGACCTCCTACTGCTGCAAATTCAACAAATTACCATTTTCAGTTCTTTACAGCCTGTAAAATGTTTTGAAACTCTGTTGTGTGTAATAATTTGGGACTGTGCGTTATAGTTTTTTTTTATTCTTGAAAAAAAGAAGCTGTTATCCTTTGAAGGTTATTTCAGTAGCATTTAAATGATATCCACTGATGAGTTGAAAATTATGCTGACTRTCATTTGCATTGACTATTTATGAAAATCAGATAAAATGTAATTTGCATAACAGTTTGGAACACAGTGTGGAACAAAGAATATTGTTTTAACTTCACTAATCACCATTCAAAGGACAAGCAGGGCACAAATGGCTTTAGGAGTGAGGTGGATCATGGTTCTACGTTAGACTGTGTGTTGTTTATTATAMATAATGATGTAAATTAATTATTTTATTTATTTATCTACTTTTATGTAACCAGGTAAATCCCATTGAGATCACGTTTTTAAAACGACCTCCTGCGCATGAAAGCAGTGTGGTGGAACTAATACTTTTAGGTTTAAGCCAGTAATTCATGACATACTTTAATGACCTAAGTTTTCATGACAKKCTGTTTGTTTTGTCAGCAGATAGAATGATTAAAGTCAGAACAAGATTTGCTAACAACAACAATCATTCTTAGATGTCACTTGTGTTTATATTTGTGTTTTCCCTTGACCCAGTGTTTCCTTAGGATGAAATCTTGCTAAGATGACAATAGTGTTTGTTAAACAGCATTTATGAGGCCTCAACTGTCTCAAGGGAAGCAGAAGCAGGAGCAGAGAGCAGTGGGAGAGTCTGATGGCTCCATGTTGTTCTCTGTGTTCCTGTTGTTGCAATAAAACTCAGCTGATCATTCCACAGGGTGCCTTCCTTCTTGGACCACGTATTTCTGTCTTTTTTAGATAAATATTTCCATAACAGTTGGCGTTGTCGGCAGGATCCACTGGGAGATCGACGGAACAAGGCCACATCGTAGGTGGACTGATATGAGTGAGCAAAGACATGCTTGTTTTGGACTGTGGAAGGAAACCAGAGTTCCCAGAGAAAAYCCACATGAGCAAAACATGCAAACTCCACACCAGAAGATCTCAAGTCCAAACTGGGGTTTGAGCCCAGGTCCATCTTGCTGTGAGACAACAACACTAACCACTGAGTCATTATCCTGCCTAAAAGTCAGCAGGCCCAACAAAAACTTCAGAGGCCTGACCATTGGATCAATTGTTTTTAAAACCAGGAAGTGAAAATAAAAACGAAGACAAAAATAGTGTGGTGTTCCACAGAAATCATGTTTAGTAAAGTAAAAAGCAAATCTGTCTGTATGTACACATGTCATACATACATACTAACCCAGGCATGGGCAATGCTGGTCCTGGAGGGCCGCAGCCCTGCATGTTTTACTTGTTTCTCTGCTCCAACACATCTGATATGCATGAATAAGATGATTATCAGGTTTCTGCAATACGGAGGACCAAAACTGACATAATTAGAAATAAAAGTAGAATTATATGAACCACTGAATAAATACACTTAAAATTCACCAATTAAATTACGAAAGGAGAATTTTATCTGCTGTTGCATATTTTCCACTATTATTATTATAACTTCAATAAGTTTTTAGTTAAATGAGTTACAACAACACCTAATTTCCCTCTGGGATCAATAAAGTATTTTTGAATTGAATTGAATTTTATTTGACTTTCATATTTATTTTTCCAGTTTAGTTTCAATA
>NW_013952819.1:80386-84925 GCF_001266775.1 Austrofundulus limnaeus
TAGATTTGACCATGAGTATCAACACTTTTACTCAAGTACTAGAGTTGAGTACTTTGTCCACCACTGCAAGTAAAAGGAAAAACTATGTAAAATATAAATGGTAAAATGGTAAATGGTACTGAACTTATAGAGCGCTTTTTCAAGTCCCTCCGGACCCCAAAGCGCTTTACACTAACAGACATTCACCCATTCACACTCTACACACAATATAGATTAAAAAACAGTAAAATTTAAGTTATGTGTTAAAATATATAATTAATTGGAACTAAGCTGTAAAAATTAATATGAAGGTCATTTAAATTATAAAACATGAGGTAACGTTTTCCTTTTTAATTTATTTGGTGCACTACAAATGTATTCATTTATTTAAAGGCTCATTTATCTATTTCTGCTTTTATTTCTAATTAAGTTCGTTTCGGTCCTCCATACTGCAGAACTTGGAAGAGGTAGTTCAGTGACTCAATCAGGTGTGTTGGAGCAGGGAAAAATGTAAAACATGTAGGGCTGCGGCCCTCCAGGACCAGGATTGCCCACCCCTGTACCAACCAGCCACTTGAGGCCATTTCATTAGGTCCAGCTGTTCAAATGCTTGTTAAAACAAACAGCTAATCAGCCAATCACAGGGCAACAACGCAGTGCTTCTAGACGTGGAGAGACATCCATCCATTGTCTTTACCCCCTGTTTCTTTTCTAGGAGTCTTTTCGTGGGGTCACTGGGGCCATATCCAGCAGTCACAGTGCGAGGGGCGGGGTACACCCTGGACAGGTCTTAAGTCCATAGGGCACATAGAGACTAACAACCATTCACCCTCTCACTCACAACTAGGGACTATTTAAAGTTACCAATTACCCTAACATGCATGTTTTTGGTCCATGGGAGGAAACCTGAATAACCAGAGATGACAACGTGTTGAAATACAAACTGAGAATCAGAACGAGGAAGAAAGAGGATTAAAGTGACTGAATCATCATGGCTGTTGGTGCCTGACAGGCTGGTCTGAGTATTAAAACACTGCTGATCTACTGGGATTTTTACACAAATAATAATAATAATAATAATAATAGTTTATATGATTTACAGAGAATAGTCTAAAAGAAGAGAAAATATTTCGTGAGCGGCAGTTGTTAGTATAAAAATGCCTCATTGACGTCAGAGGAAAGGCACACACTAGTGGAAAATGACACAAAGGCAACGATAGCTCAAGTAACCATTTGTTCTGTGGCTGCTTTACTGCATCTGAGACGGGGTGACTTGAATCTGTGCAGGTCCAGCARAATCTCAAAACTAACAAGACATTCTGGAGCAAATGTTGCCAATGTCAGAAAGACTGGTCTCAGCTGCAGGTCATAGGTCCTCCAACAGCATAATGACCTAAAAATACCCCCAAATAGCTAAAACCAAATATTGGAGTATTCTGAAGTGGCCTTATATCCTGTTGAACATCTGTGGAAGGAACCGTCCAAACCTGAACCAGCTGGAGCAGTTTGCTCAGGAGGAATGGACCAAACTTCGATACCGGTGAACTCTCTCGACTCAAGAGGCTGAGCAACAAGGTAAAAAGGTACCATCCTTTTTAGTCAAGGCTAATTTCGTTATTTTATTTTGTTCGATTTTTGTTAAATCAAAATACTGAAGCAATTTAATATGATTTCTTTGCAGTTTTTTTTATTTCTTTTGCCAATTTCAAGCTGTTTCAGTGGACTTTGTGTGTTTCTCCTTTTAACTTTTATTCCTAAAGGTTTCTAATTTTATATTTATTTAGGTTAACAACTGTAATACTTAGTTAAATAACAAAACAAACATAGTGACATGAAACAACCTGTTTATCCACTATGACCTGTCCTGGTTTGAGACCAGTTGACCTCTGACCCCACCTCTCACTTGCTGCCATTCTGGTGATCAGTCATGTGAATCTTCCTAAAATGTGAGCAAATTTATTACAATGTTTTGTTTTTTTCCACGCTTGTTAGTTTGTTTTTGCTGGGGGGAAAAACGTAAAAATCCACTATTCTCCCCCCAGTTAAACTGAAGCTCAGTGCCAGAAACAGGTGTCTGTAGATCCTGATAACGCGCACGCGCGCACATCAAAGGCTCACGCGCCGCCAAACAATCCAAACATTCGATTGATTGACGGCACGGCGCGAAGAGAGAAAACACGAACACAGCCGCACAAACCCACACTTTCCACAGATTTCTTTCCTCTTAAAGAACCCACAGAGACCGACCCAAAAAGCCGTGGTTCCGACCCTACCTGTCCGTGTGTCCGTCTCCAGCAGTGACCCGCAGAGCTCCGTTCGGACTAAGAGGAAATCTTCTGGCTTCCGGTTCCTGTTCGGTTTTCCCGTGGACCTCCTCGCGCTCCTCCGGTTTGAGGCGGCGGCTCGGGGTTTTTGGTCCGGCGAGAAAAACCCGTCAGACCAGARCCGAGCTAGACCGAACCTGTCCGTGTGGTGGAACATGTGTTCTGCTGAAGATCTCTAGACAAACTTTAAATAAACTTCTTGTCTTCAACTCTACACATGGTTTTGCTTTTGGATTCGATTCAAAAACAATTTGCCTGTCTGTTAGCAAAATACCTCAAACTACTGCAGATTTTAGATTTAAGGAAATCATTTTTAGGAAATAAACWTTGCATCTTAAAGGATCCACAACCTAATCTGAGTCTGATAATTCTGAGATTGAGTTTAATGATAATGGGTATCTGAATCCATCATGAAAGGCAACAGGAATGCCTGCAGTGATTTTATCTGTTTCTCTGTGTCATGCAATATTTAGATTACAGATCTTTAAATCACACACACCCCAACAAATCAGCATCAATACAAAACTTTATTCTCACAATATCAAAATTGACAGAACTAGAGATGTTTAGATTAAAAAGAATTAARGGGGGGGGGGGATGTATATAATGAGTTTTCTTGAGAATTGTTACATTTCTGGCGTTTTATTCTTGGCGGTGCCGAGCAGCAGCGCTTACATTTCAGCACACGGAACAGATGACGGTTAAGAGAAAATAATAATAAYAATAAATGGAACGTGGGTTTTCTCTGGCAGCAACAATTTTACATAAATTAAAGACAACATATGCACTGAAGGAATTCCTTAAATGATAAAAATGTAAAAATGTCTTCAACCTGCATATTCTTGAACATAAATCCTTACTTCTTCCGAGTGCCTCTAAAACTACACGACRAAGTTTGTCATCAAAGCAAAAAGAAGCTCAGAGAAACGTGGTGACAGTGGAGCTGGACAGGAGAGCTCTATGTACAGAGGAGGAGGTGGACAAACGGCTGAAGAGAAACAGTCGTGGGCCCAGGTTCAGCCRCACCCTTTCACCAACTCATCAGTCAGGCTCGGGCAGTCGGGTGAAGACTTCAAACTGGAGCTGTGAGAGAGGAAGCTTCACGGGGTCAGGCAGGTTATCTCCCTCGCTGCTGGGAGAGGTCTGCTAACAGAACCGACCTGCAGGAGGACTGTGGGGGAGGAGGAGGAGGAGGGGGAGGAGGGAACCGGAGTTTGACAAGTCAGGGCTGTCTGCTCAGAGGGTTTTACAGGAAATAGTCGGCTACTGGCTTCTTGGAGGGGATGCCTCTGGTCTCTTGTGGAGCTGCTTCGAATATGATGAACTCCCGCTGTAGATGCTCATCCAGCTCCAAGATGGCCGCCACATTACCACACCTGATTGGGAGGAAACAAAAACGGCTTGCTCAAAATACTTTATTAGAGCTTTAACATCTAAAACGACAAACTATAAGATTTATTTCACAGGTGAGGCTATAATCCAGTTTTAGATTCAGACGATTTTATATCAATTTTGAAATAAAAACAATCAAATTAGTTAACATCAATCTTCTGCTGCTGCTTTAGGACT
Organism: Austrofundulus limnaeus; assembly: GCF_001266775.1. Lineage (NCBI taxonomy): Eukaryota > Metazoa > Chordata > Actinopteri > Cyprinodontiformes > Rivulidae > Austrofundulus > Austrofundulus limnaeus. The sequence goes on from NW_013952819.1 coordinate 84,259, forward strand.
TGTTACTGTGTGGTGCTGTTTCTCCTAATAGAGTTGTCATAGCTTCCTGTAGTCGAAACATGTTGCAGCAAATTGTGTTTTCATATCCTTTTATCTTTTCTTTGCTGAACCCTGAAGACTATCTGTAATAGTTGAAGTGATCACAACATGACTTTAGTAATGAAACACAATGCTAATCACCATAGCTTTTCTGTGGCCTTTTCAAAGCTAGGYTAGCATCTAAGCTAATTTTTGGTCAGCAGCCTGTGAATAATTTTTTTATTTTTGTGCACACTATTAGGCATGAAGATATATATGTTTATGTGTGGGAGTTGTGTAAACATTTGGACTGACACAGTCACTGTTTGTAACCTGTGTAATAACTCATCTTTAAGTTGATCATGCTAATTACAGCTTTCCAAACTGCCACATGTATCAGCATTAGCATGTTGGCTTTAGGCCAAACCACTGCTATTTTAACTGAATGTATAARCTTAAGAAATATTTGTGCTYTGGSTCTTGGGGGTCGGGTCTGTGGTCCTCCTCAATCACTATTTAATATTCCACTAGAGAAATCTTGCATTTATATGCATGTTCACAACCGCACAAAAATAGACATTTGGATCCTGGGGCTTTTGACAATCACTGAATGTAGATATGTGTATGTATTTATGGGGGTGTGTGTGTG
>NW_013952819.1:86229-103766 GCF_001266775.1 Austrofundulus limnaeus
GCTCAAAGGTCTTTCAGAGGAAATGGCCCTGCACGTACATAAAATGGCCCTGTCCATGTAATATATTTTTAAACTTTTAGTTAAAAAAATATAAAAACTAAATAGCCTAGTATTTTTACAGTCTTTATTTTACAGTTAAAATAAATGTTTATCAAATAAAGTTTAATGTTACAACTAATCGTGGATCCCTTTAATCTTTAATCTATTTGTTGTATAACTTGTGTTGTCTGGAAATACAGCAGAGACCAGAGGTTTCAACACAAAAATGGTTGTGATTTCAACATCTGCTCAAAGGTCTTTCAGAGGAAATGGCCCTGCACACTCAGATCCATGGTTTCTACTCTGTAATAGAAGCAGGTGTCTTGTTAAAGTTGTGTAAACATGTCACCCACCTGTAGCAGTAGTTGGGGGCTGACCACACAGTGAGAACTGTCTCATTGAAGTGCCACTTATAGCCTTCCATCACCAGCTGGTGCGCTCGACAGATCATGTGGATGTCATTGGCAGCGTTAAACTGCGCCACCACGTCGCTCCCAAACAAGTAGCCTGCACCTCTGGGACTCACCCCCCACCCTGTGGTGTCTAAGAACAGAAAACAAAATTACTGCTGTGTGTTCAACTGGAATCCYAACATTACTGTGGATTTATCATGGATCATGACAAAAAAAAGGTGCAAATTAATGACAAACATCTGYAGATACCTTCAGGGTCTGACCACAAAAGGTCACACATGGGTCCATCGTGGGGAACTTCCTGTTTTCGGTCAATGGTCCTGATCTGGTCCAACGTCTGGATGGAAGGAGACAAACCACCGTGCACGCAGAAGATCTGAAAAACAGAAGAGCTAACAAATTAGGGTGATCAGATGGCCTTYTAGAAATCTCAAAGACTATATGTGACCCATCATATTGAAATGAGGATTAAATCTTTAAAAGTTACATTTTGATACCTGGATCGTTCTGATTTCATAATCTTATCCAGAGATATGACTTAATTGGTCTTGTTGGTTACGATAATACATTATTGTTTGGTCTAAATCCTAATTTTATGTAAATGTACTGAGTAATTTTTTTGTGTCAATATAAAGAGGAAACCTCAAATAGTTTAGTGTATTGTATCATATTTGCTACGCAGGATTCTATGACCTATATTTTATCAATGTGATCAATATTTTCCTCAAAAACCTGTTGTATATCATTTGAGACCTGTATTCTGCCCTCTAGTGGATTATCAATGTATTGCAGGAAGTGGGACTTCTTTTTTTTTGCCTTTTCAAAATGTCTGCTGACATGAGGTCATCCACACATTTTTTTTAGAAAAACTTTTGCTAATTTTGGAGAAGTTATGGTAAGAATAACATCAATATTGTTTGTATTTTTAAATAAATACTTTCTGTGTTGAAACAATGCATAATTACTTAAAAAAAATTTAATAGTACAGTTAAACCGTGTTTAAAATTTGTGTATCAAACTTGATACTGCAGGTATATAAGTTGCTCCAGTCCTGAATTGTCATGTGACATTTTAGTAATTTAATCAACAGTATTCTTGCCACAATAGAACCACATACAATTTTTGATGATTGATTAATTACTGAAATGCCATTTGAAAACACATTTTGGCTATTTTCAAAGTGGTTCCTTTGAAATTATAATCTCTACGATGTACTGACTAAATATTTACGTGTTAGATGTCAAAGAGAATTGAGCAAGAAGAGAGAGAAAAAAAGAAAGTAAGAAAATGTCATCAATTTGATAATAGATGGCAATTTTTTATAAAGTCTAAAGGTACATCTGTGCCTGAACAAGGACAGAAACTGTTTTTGTGCCTACCACGAAGTGAAATAAACGGATGTAAAAACTTCATTGTAAAAACAAAACAAAACAAAGAAGTAAACTTCCTAGAGTGTTCTAAACTTGTTAAAAGTTATGGGCAAAACTGTATTTTTTGTTTCTTAATTTAACTTTGTTGTGAGCAAAATGTTACCAAAACAGCCCAGTGTATCAGATTTGATACAAAAAATATATCATAAACAAAGTGATGTGGCAAAAAAAWTTTTGGATTTTGTTTAAATGCCCACTAAACATGTCAGTTCAAAAAAATGTCAATTTTCTGACTATTTTTTAAAGGGTTAGGCTTTAAAGGGTTAAGATTTCCCAGTTGAGAAGAAACAAAAACATTTCTAGCTCACAGGGAAAAGTTCCAAATTTTAAGGCGTTTTTCCTCAAAATCAGGTTTTTTGTTGCTACTGCTCAAAAAAATGCTTCAAATTTTTTTTTAGGATCATATGTCAGACAGTTCATTCAAATGATTCATTGAAACGGTATTAATTCATTATATTTTGACAAAATGCAATTTTTGCACACATTTAAATCAAAACTCTATATTTGCATATTTCTCCACATTCCACTTTTGGATTTAATCCTCGTTTCGATGTGACGGGTCACATATCGTGTAAATATTTAACAGTTATATTCAAAATGCAAGTGAAAAAAGAAAAAGACCAATATACGTCACCTTGCCATCAATGATCGCAGACAGGGACAGGTAGTCAAATATCTCTGTGCAGTACCTCCACACTGTGACGGAGCCATATTTGCGCAGACACTCGTCATAGAAGCCGTACACCTGGGTGATCTGACGAGACTCGTGGTTTCCTCGGATCAACGTTATTCTGTCTGGATAACGCACCTGAGGTAGAAACATGAATGAGAGAATTTCACTAAACATGCCATATGACAGATGAACACATTTACTGTAAGCCTTAGCAGAGCATAGATTTTTCTGTGTTYACGGGAGCAGCACTGTACTGACAAGGAGCTGACATTACATTTACCTTAAGAGCTAACAGCAGAAGAAAGGTCTCCACACTGTAGAAGCCYCGGTCCACAAAGTCACCCATGAAGAGGTAATTTGTCTCAGGAACGTCTCCACCGACCTATCACATGAAATGTTTCAAATTAACATAATGGTTTTATTACGCTGCACATTGATCGTTTTATTGTTAAGGATCCGAAAACAGAGTTTAAAATAGAACAGGCTCTTAAATGGCTTTCTAGATTTGTAAAGTTCAGCTCATCATACAATTTGTCTATGAATTTCTGAAAGCTCRTTTGCCTGATAGTGTTAGAAAAAGAGGAACAAAAAGTTCTGTGAGAACAATCAGGTGATTTTTCATGAAGACAATCAGTCATGTGAACATGTAACCAACAAACAGCTGTAGTGGGCTTTGATCTGTAAATACAGTTTCTGTCTGAACCCTTGAATGCAGAACTGGAAAACCTTTATCACAAAGACTCTTGCAACCGTCTTTAAAATGCTGACCACTGGTGGAGTTCATGTGTCACTTAAAGACACACCCTTCCCACTGACAGGCGAACAAACTGTGTCAAAGACAAGGGGGATTAACCTCAATGTTACGTAAAAAGAAACAAACTTACTCTGAAGAGCTCTTTCAGGTCATAGAACTGACCGTGTATATCACCACACACCTGAAAAACAAAAACAAACGATACAGTTAGCTGCTTTTCATTTAAGTCACTTTATGATTAACTACTCATTTATGTTACTTACTGTGACAGGAGAGTCTACTCTCTGGACATTGCTTTCTTCAACCAAAATCTCTCTGAAAATACAAACAGATATATAAATTAATGTTCCTGAAGTAAGGTAWTCTATTAAACAAAAGCTTGTGGCACAGAATAAATGAACTGCTGACATGTTTGTCATTTAGGTGGTGTAAAACTTTAACTACTCCATCAACCACTTGTGAGCAGTGATTAAAAACACAACAGCCCTTTAAGCTAATTTGGATGGTTGTAAGCATTTTGACCTGTTATATACTGTATTTATCTTTCAGTATCAAAGAAGAAACTGACATTCAATCAACGTTGTAAGAAACAGGATAATTTAATTGACAATGAGGAAGCATTATCTTACACTCACACACATGCAAACATAATCGGTCATTAAATATACAATGAAACAAAATCCCTGCTCCAGATAATTCAATGAGCGACAATCTTGTTCCATGTCAGGAGCTCAAACACCACTGAGGAGGGGAGAAAAGCAGCTTGTGTTTCATCTCCTGACATCTAGATTACAGGTGACCTTCTGGCCTCAGTAACCTGTGTGCCTTGCTCATCCACGATWTTCCACATCTCCAGATTGATCCATCGCACAAGAAGTGCAAAAATACTCCGGATATAAAAAGAATTAGGGACCCAACTTTCCAACACCTCCTCAGCACCACCATCATCTCGTGGTCCAGATCCGACTACAAATATCCAGGACACTTGGTTTACACAACAAGCCCCTGTTCTAGTGGGAAGGATGCCAGCCGGCCCACGAGTCTGGTACCTTTACAATCACCATTCCTGCTCACTTTCTCACTAAATAAAATTGTCAAGAGCCGCAAAATGTACTTAAAGCTAAAATAAAACACAACAATTCAAGGTTATATAAATAATGCATATAATAAACTGATGTTTGTCCAATCATAAAAGATTTGTAATGCAATGTCAACGGTTATTGAGATTTTTACATGTTTTAAAAACACCAAACTCACTTTCAAGGGGGGTCCAGGCCTCTCTTGAAAAAGAGATCTATGATCTCAATGGAATTTGTCTGGCTAAACAAAGGTTAATAAATAACAAAATAAAAGAGACACTTGTGCAGAACCCGTTTAACAACATCTAAACACCAAACTATGCAGAGATGCAASTCTTATCTATGTTTGTGGTAATTGTGTCCCACTTTGAAATAATAAAACAAGTGATTTGAGTAAAGAAAATGCCCGTTTGTTGAATATTTAATTTGTGACTGTAATAAAGTTCCTCTCATAAAGACAAAAACTACCTTAAATTTCATTCAGTTATCATCATATGCAGATCCAAAAAATCTTGGTAATATTAAAATGATTTATAATATTTTCTTTTTATGAACATACGTTTAATTCTAATTCTTTTCCATGTTAGTTTTGGTCAATGCTCCACAGACCTGTTASAGCGAAACTAAAAAGCCACAGGTTGCTGAATGCTGAGCAGAAAAAGACATTGCTATRGAGACAGGTCATAACAAGCAAACAACCCAGATTCAGATTTAGATTCATGAACACAGCACTCGGTTTTTTTCACTCTGCCAGCAGAATACCTTTCCAGCACTCTAAGCAGCTCCGGCTTCTGATTTCAAACAACTCCGATCATATCACAGCACACATAAAAAAAATATTCACAAACACTAGAGCTTCATCTCTGCATGGCACCACTTTCAAACCACTTAGCTCTTTTATTACACTGCTCAAAAAATAAAGGGAACACTTAAACAACGCACGCTAAGTCCAAGTAAATCAAACTTTTGTGAAGCACATTCAACTCTGTACAGAACAAAGTACTCAATGCGAATATTTCATTGATTAAGATCGGGAGTTAGCATGCGTTGTTTAAGTGTTCCCTTTATTTTTTTGAGCAGTGTATATATATATAGCCGTAAAGCTTGATATTCTATTCTATTTAYTTATATTCTACTTATGAAACTTCTTAGAGCGGAATTTTAGACTTAAGTGCTTAGGATGTACTCTTTCTCTCAGACTTAAGTGTAAATGCCAGTTATCAAAAATCTTAAGACKAAGAATCACTTTCTCCTGAATATTTAGGACAACTCCAGTGGTCTCTTAAATGGTTAAGAGTTGCCACTAGGGGGTCTGCGATGGACTGAGAAGACAGATCACAGCTGTCCTCCTCAAGAATACTCTACACCAAGTGGGCCAGGGTTCCACCACCTGAGTGGGATTCTGTTATAATTCACAGAGTAACTAAAATAAGATAAAAATAGTTTTAGTTATRCAATAAAAAAGGAGGGGAAAAAAACTATTACACATACCAGTGTGCATATTGTTGGACTTGAAGGCAGCTTTTGGAGAGAATATAACTTTTTTTTTTCAGTCAGATGGTGAGTAAATGCAGACCACGAGATGCAGTCAAAAGTCTTGAAATGTTTTTTCTTGCTCGAACTAGTCAAGGTGGGATCAAACTTTTCTTTTAATTTCTTTCTTTAACTCAACCTTCATGAAATCTGTAAATTTCATTTAAAAAAATCCATTACTTTCACACCATACAAAGAATGAAGCGGGGGATTGTGGGCGTCTCGTACAGAATAACAAAGCAGTTTGTGTGTGTGTGTGTGTGTGTGAAGGGGGCGTTGTCTGTGGGCAGTTTAGTGGAGACACGAGGAGTTGGGCGCAAACTCAACATTTCCTCAGACTGAGATGTTTAAAAAAAAACTGGAGACTGACACTGTCCTACACTTCACTAAAGTGAGACTGATTCACATGATAACTGATTTTTAATCCCAGCATTGAGGCAAGAATATTTTTTACTTACAGTAAGTCCATTCTTAACAGCATTCTTGTTTGATAAACACAGGCCCAGGTTTCTAATATTCTACACTGGCACATTTTACAACTAAAAAAAACCCAGTTTTATGTTTTAGAAACCAAGATAGTGTATTAAAAACTTACTTCAAACATAAAAAACTTAAACAAGATGTCCTTAAATGTGTTTTTTAAATAAATTAAAAAAAGGACGACACAAAAACAATACACTGATCCTCGACGTTGGTTTGATGCCATCTGTCACGTGAGTTCAACCTCCGTATATATGTGGGGTAAAATAGTGCTGTTCAGATCAACAGTTTGTTGGATAGTAATGTAAAATATTGTGTGTATCACACTTATTTATATAAATATTTAGGAATGCTGTACGGATATGAGGAGAACTTCCCTGATGCACGACAGCGGTATAGTATGTTACATAATCGATTCACATGACCTATTTAAAATTACTCTACCTGGAAAGACACAGCCTCTCTGAGATACTCTSTTACAATATGTATCAAAAGTATAGACTTTAAACTACACATCAGTTTTTAAATTGTGTAGAAAAGCAACATAAAACCAGTTATGATCAGTAGTATCCACAACATTTTTTTTTGTTGCTGAAAATGATTGTCCTTTTTGATGGATGTTGCAACAGTGGGCTGCAGGAAACATGATAATCTCATGGAAAAAACACAGCAATCCACCGTCTGTTTCATCTTTCTCTTGAACCGAAAAAAATATAACTCCCCAGACCTTCTTTCTGACCGAAGCCCAAAGTTATTTGACAAGCAGTAAAAAATCTATAGGAAAAAGAAAATAAAAGGACCCAAAAGTTAAATAGAGTTTGGTGGTGACGGAAAGACAGCAAGAGCAGGACTGAGTTCAGTGTTTTGTCATTAGTTTACTCAGTTTTTGTGTGTTCTGAATCAAAACAATGAGGTTTTTTAAATTTATATACAGTATACGAGGAGCAGCACTTGGAGTTCTGCAGAGGGCAGAACGACAACATGCCCACCTGGTCGTAACATTTTTCCTTTCTCGCCCCTGCATTCGGAAAAACAAAATATTTTCCTCTGAATGTTTTTTAATGCGAGCAGAGCAGTGCAGTCCTTTACAGCAACAGCAATAGTATGAGGTGGGAGTTCGTAAATTTATTTACTTCTTCCTACTCGTTTTCGAACATGTTAAGATTACTATTGCTGCAAAATATATGTACTTTGCACTCAATATGTTCAAGTATGGCTGTTATTTTATACTGCTATCATGTTTGAAATAAATTTGATTGATTGAACTTTTCACCAGTTTTCTCCACAGAGGAACTCCTTCTATTTTCCCCTAAATAAAAAAAGTCAGCCTCAGTCTATAACACGACCATGTGTCAAAGTACCTGGCTGTCTAACTTTGAGAATGCTAGGATACCTATTTGGGGGCTCTAATGTACACACAGACATGTCATCAATTCCTCACAGACACTCAGACACAAACTTTGGGGCAATTTAGAGTGTCCGATTAGCTGAACTGATGTTTTTTTAACCATACCTGGAGATGTCTCCCATCAGTAAGCAAAGAGCGTGGCATTTGTTCTACAAATAGAACATGCAAAATCCACACAGTAAGATTACATTCAACTTTTTAATAATGTTAACTTAGCTGTTTATAACTAATGTTATTGTTGCTACAAAATAACTGTTATTACACAGGTTTGATGATAAATGTACTTTGATAACTGCGTGCATATGCAGTAAAAACTGATATACAACGGTGCATCATACAATTTGAGATAAAACTCTACAATGAAGTGTCATCTGTGGTTGAAAGGAGGTAAAGTAATTATTACCTGGCTTTGGCACACAGTGCTTTGACTTCATTTTCCTTGATGAGTTCACAGCGTCTGAGCTGCTCTATTTGACGGTCCAGGTCACTGATGTCCCCCATTGTCACGCACATAGAAAAATCTGTTCACACCAACTATAACCGCACTCTGCTGACCCACAGGAGTCTCTGGTTTTCTTGCTCTTTTTCCCTCTCRACAGTGGCCACAACGGAGTAGTCGACAGGACCCCTGGACTTCAAGGAGTTTCAGTGGTGTTCAGTCTGTGAAGAAACAAAAATTCAACAGAACTAAAACAAGTAGCTACACATCGTGTTAGCATTTACTGACTTGAATCTGAACCTTAATTTAATTTCCAAGTGCATCTACAAAAGTCGTGACGAGAAACGAACTTATTAATAACAGGGAACTGACGTTTTTTGTCAGAAATATTAGGCCTAGGAGCGTAGTTTAACGTAAGCTAACTATTAGCATGTTAGCTTACATCACAGCAAACGACGTCATAGTAGAACAACTGATTCTTGACAACTTAGCCAACCATTTTGTTCTCTTGAAAGCTAGGCGAATCTGCCCAATTCAGTCCGAACACCAACAAATATATTTGGTAGCATTGCAAACTACTTACACTATGTTTAAGTTAGCTGACAACATGTTGTAGATTAGTGGCTTTTGCCCTGCCGGGGCCCGTGGTTAGCTAACTTCATACGGCGTCAACGCCACTTAGCTCCGCTTAGCTAACTTTGTTAGCATGCTAGCCTGCTACGCTAGAATCAAATCAAACCACACGCTTTACTTGTAAACTGACGAAACATCGGAGAGCAATTACCGTGTCAGCAGGCGTGTGACTAACAATCGTCAAAGTTTCATCCCGCAGACCGTTGGTTCTATCGTTCGCCGGCTCCTCTCTCTGCCCCCCCGGTGCCTCTGCCGGTTCAGTCCTGCTGTTCGACAGACTCTGCGGTCACTTCCGGTGAGGGAGACGCGCGTCGCCCCCGCCTTCAACTCGGCCTCTGCGTCACATTCTGGCACAGGAGCGACATCAGAGTGGGAACTTCAGAGAGGAGGCTGAAATAAATACAGTTAATCCTCGATGAATGTTATAAACACTTACACATCACTAGTTTAAAAGATCAGACCTTTACTGGTTGTAATTTTAAATAGCAAAATAATTTATTTGGAAATGTATAAAATCTACAAAAACAGGCAGATCATAAATGACTCTAGGGAATTGTTTTTTACATAAAAGCTTTATTTTCATTTGTGACAATCTGTTCATAGGAAAGACATTGCATCATTTACAGAGAAGCACAAAAGGGAGCAGTGTTGTATAAACCAGTGTTTCCCAAAGTTGGGGTCGGGACCCAAAGTGGGGTCCTGAAACATCAAAGTGGGGTCCTGAAAAGATTTTCTGAATTAATTACATTTTTGCCTTAGTTGGTACAAAGGAGTGATGTTAGTGTATTTAAAATGAATAAATGTAGTATAAAAATATTGTTACTATGCCCGTGCTCTGTTGACCTGATACAAATGTTTATCATCCAAAAATAGTTGTGGGCACAGGTCTCTGCTACTGTTATTTTGTGGGTCAAAAGCTGAAAAGTTTGGGAACCAGTGCACTTTGGTTCCCAAAGTTGGACTTGGGACCCAATTATGGGTCATGAAGCACCTTGGATAATCTCCAGAAATCAATTTAAAGGATAATAAAATAATTGCTGATGTAATATTTTCCAACTAATTATCACAAAAACACAAAATAAGTAAAGATAAGTATTTATATTTGTGKAMAAGCTGTTTARATTGTCAAAAAGCCTGTGTTTTTAGGGTTATTAACRAAGTTYRTGTACTCAGACCAGTAATATTTGGGGTCACAAGTTTTTGCCATGGATATTTTGTGGGTCAGAAGATAAAAAGTTTGGGAACCACTGGTATAAAGTACTTCAAAGTGATACTTGACTAAAAGTACAAGTATCTTGTCATAAAAATACTTTGGTAAAAGTTAGTCTTCTCTAAAAATATTACTTGAGTAAAAGTCTTAAAGTATCTGATATTTTTTGTATTATCAAAAGTAAATTTCTGACATAAAATCTACTTAAGTATTAAAAGTACTGAGTAAAAGTGAGCAGTTAGATTTTCCAAAATGACATTTATTGGGAGGTGACTTCTCAAAAAAAATTTCTAATGGCGTGCAGCTGTGATGGGCTGTGTACAAGCTAATAGGGTGTCAGAATGGTATATATTTATACTTCTCATCCAACCACAAATAAATTCACTCTATCCAGGAGACACAATTTATCAGGATAGTATTTTTTTTAAGTAATAACTCGGAATAAAATGGGAGTAACGACTTTCTACTTACCTTTTTAAAAATATAGTGAGTAGAAAGAACAGATAATTGTGTAAAAATGTAATGAGTAAAAGTAAAAAGTACGCTGAAAAATAATTACTCAAGTAAAGTACAGATACCCCAAATTTCTACTTAAGTGCGGTAACAAAGTATTTGTACCTAGTTACTTTACAACTCTGAATGGGAGAATAAAATGACCTTTGTTTAAATTCCTCTTTTGTAACTACTGTCTGAAATAAAGCTGTCGTAGTTGACGTTGAATTATTTCGCAAACTGAAAGATTATAAAATTCCAAAATGTGAGCCTAGGAATGTCAAAACCCCGTCTTTAATTTATGTAAAAAAATCTGATCGCACAATCACAAAGACAAGCAACGTATAAAATCATAAAGTTTTTAGATACAAACTGCTCACCCGTAACAGCTTGTATCAAGAAATACATGTTCAGCTGATAATTCTACATAAAACTTTTTAAAAAGTCCACATGAACACGGTTATTCTGAGACACAGTCAGAGGTTAACTCGTTTCATTTTAAGTACTATTTTAACTCAAGTAGAATAAAAAGTTTACAACAGGACAAGCAGAATTCTGTATTTGGTCCAGTTGTTAATTGTTAACAGACATAATTATTTGCCATACATCATGCGACCACCTCTAATGTTGCTGGTTTCATSCACGATAAAAAGACGTGTGGATGTGTTCTTGCCGTTTGCGCCTCCTGCAGCTCAGGCTGTGGGCTTCGTCACAATGAACAGAAGGCTGTGTGGACAGGAAAAGCAACAAGTCCTGCCAGAGCGATGCCCAGACTGTCTCCTACGCTGGCCGTCGCCATGGCAAACTCTCTGTGTCTGCCTTCAGTCTGTGTTCCAGAGAAGACATCAGGATGAACACAAGTAAAAGTCTTACTGAAATATTACACAGAAATATTAGAAACATAAAATCAAAGCAATGATTAATACAAAAACCCAACTRTAAAACAGCTCAGGCATGGATTAAAAAGGTAAATACAACAGAATGCAATGATTTACAAATTTCATAAACCTATTATTTATTTACAATAAAGCCAAGAAAATATGCTAAATGAGTAAACTGCAAAACTGTATATTTAGGAAAAATAGGTCAGTTTAGTTTTTTATGGCAGCAACACATCTTAAGAATGTTGAGACAGAGGCAACAAAAGGCAGTTCAAATTAAGAAGCAGCTAAAAAAATATTTTGCAGAAATTTAACAAGTATTTAAAAGTGATGTCATATCCTCCTCCTGTTATCGGGGCACAAAAGCCTACATGCCACGGTCATTAATGAYGTATTTCCRGTAAAATTCTTGCCACGCTCCTCCCTTCCACTCCCTGCTTACTGCCTTTGTTTTTAGCATTAGCTGCTCCTAGTATTTGTTCGTGAAAAAGTCACAAAAGTTAAAGCATCTGTGATCTACTGGTATAAAACGTGAGTTCTGTTGTGTGCCGTTGTGGCCACTAAGCAGCAGGTACGATCGAGTTGTTAGTTTTTATCCATTTTCCTTTTGATGAGGAGGTGACAGCTGTGGAGCATTACAGGAAAAACTTATCTTTAAAAGCTCACGCTTGCGTTTGTAATCAGCATTTCTAACCTGAGGATATTCAAGAGTCAGAATCAGAAATAAGAAGATGGAGGTTACAAAAGGGAAATGTACATTTATCCYCTTTTACTGCCAAGACCGGGAGAGGAAAGACCACCTCCACACGACAGCTAGCAGGAAGCTAACACAGCAGCCGGTACAAAGGTAGGTGTATAGGTGTGCACACGTTTGTGTTATACAGTGTATGAAATGTTTTTATGCGACTTTGTCATGAGTTTTATGCACAAGTAAAAACTTGTTAGAGTGTATATTACAGCGTAGACTAAAGCCAAGTGACGAGCGCGCCCCCCTCCTCCCCCGAGCACCGAGAGCAGCAGAACCTCCGCCTGATAATCATTACGTTTTCAGTTCGCAACGTCGGGGAAAACGATCCAAACCATACAAGTAGCCCATCAGTTTAAAGCCCAGACTCTGCTCTTTCCAACAATATAAGTGTCACAGCTCTACGTGAAAAATTCACAGAACAAGCAGCCAAGGAATAGTGAAAAAGGCTAAATTCTGGAACCATAAACACGAACGTCTTTCCTTTGTTTTTATGTCTTTAATCCACTTTGGAGTGATTTTTTTCTCCACTTGGCTGGACCTGTACGTCTCCTGTGTAAACGTTGGTACATGTAATATGTTAATTCTGTACTGTGGAGATCATTAAGAGTCGTTGTCGGGTGAAAAAATCTTTCGCTAACACTGTGTTGACAGCGAACCGGAAGTGTCGGGAGTGGCATCAAGTGCTGGACCGGATGTCCGTGGCATATAGRCAATTGAAAAGCATGCCTCTCTGATTGTATGGTGGTGCAATAGTGTCTCTGAAATGGGCTGCTCCCACATCTGGAAAGCCAACATCAATGCATCAGACAGAGGAGAACTGGTCCTCTCAGTTCCTGGATGTATACAGACTGATGTTAAAAGACACAATGAACCTGTAAACTGACGTGTTGCTGGTGTCAGATTCAAAGTGGCCTTATTTTACCTTTTAAAAAGTAATAATTTCATAGTTTAATCATTTGAAATGTTAACTACTGTATATTGCACTGTAAAAGAAACTGGATTCATGAAATTTGCAGGTCACTGCACTCTGATTGTACAGTATTTGCATTTTGCCCAAACGTCCCAGCTTTTTCAGATTTGAGGTTGCACAATATTCTGTATAAAGCAGGAAGTTTGTCCCATCAGACATTTATTCTTTCCCATGTCGAAACAAATAAAACCACCTGAGAGAAAGACGGTGTTACCTCCTTGCTGATGAAGTGGAAAGTGTTCACATACGCAGCTCCGCCCAGCAGACCCTCATAGAAAATGATGCAAAAAACCAACCAGACAGAAGGAAGGAACTGGAACCATACAGCAAACAGCAGGAAGRTGGCGTTTATTACCTGTGATGGGCAGAGGGAAGCGTGAGACATAGGTGTTTAAAAGACATAATCTTCAAAAGTACAAACGTTTTGTCAAAAAAAAAATACAATCTATTAAGGCATTTGTTATATAAAAAGCAAGTGTTGCTGAAATTTTACAACATGAATATTAACCTATGTATTAATAAGACACTCGTCACTTTATTTAAACAAAAAAAGGTATAATTTTCAGTGAAGTTCTTTTTGACTCATTATTTTGGGAGTGAATTATTTTTTATGTCTCTCACTGTTGCTGCTCTYGAGCTGAAAGCTAACCTTTACCAGATGAAGCCCTGCAGGTTAAACCTTTGCCAATTTGATTTGTTTCTCACCTGAAGGATGGAAAAAACCCACAGTTTCCTGATCTTCACCCAGCAGAGGGACGATCGAGACACAAACACACCAATCTGGTACACAGTCTGGAACCTGAGCACACACAGCGGACTCAGAAAAACTCWGAAATGATCAGAAACATGGGGTTTCTTCAGAACAACTGGTTGTAACGTTAACTAACCAGCGATACTGCTCTGCGTGGGACAGGAAAATGTTGCGAAAAAACAGGAGTTCCATCTAAAAGAGAAGAAATGTAAAGAAATGTATATTTTAGAAGGCTGCAGTAATGTTATSGAACAGCTCACTCACACAGCTTCATTTAACCTGTGAGGGCAGAACTCACCAAGCCCTGGTTGATGAAGTATTCAGCAAAGTAGACGACTCCCAGAAAAATCACAAACCACACTAAGCTCTGCTCACAGGAATCATGATCAGCAATAATGTGAACAGAGAAACACATAAAATAAAAATAACAGTACTTACTTTGATGACGTCCCATTTCTCCCCACAGGTAAGAGATCCCACACTTAGGTCAACTGTTAAATTGAAAGAGAGAGCACAGATTTTATGGATATTCAATAACAAACCTGTGAATTTAAACTAGAGATCATTTCACTGTGAGACACAGTGCAGAGGAAACCTGCAGCTTTAATCTTCTGGATCGATTTGCCTTGTAATGTTAAACATCATTCACTCAAACAGCAAACAAAACCTTTTAAAGTGCCTGTGACATAAATMTTTTGCACTAAATATGAATGCATATTTAGAAAGATAATACTGATAAAATATTGCAAAAAAAAATTTCACGCTGCTGAGATGAACGGCTGTTAAGATATTTGCATGTGCAGTGACAGGAAGTGATGTCAAAGGGGACTGTCTGCATGTGAGCAGAGTGTTGCTATAGCTGACAACACAGACTGTAGAGAAGAATCTGATGTTTCTTTAGATTACTTTGAGTCTATCAGAGAGACGAAGAAGAGCCAGAGATCAAATAATATTGTTTTAATAAACAAAAAACTGTTTTCTTTCCCCTTTGGTGTCACTTCCTGTTTCACGTTGGCTGGGCCAAGCTCAAAAGAAAATAGGCCAAATATGTGACAAAATGGGTAAAATCGTGTGTTTTGTGTCAAGTTCCTTAAATATAAAGATGCTTTGTTTTTCTTTCTTTTGTATTTGAAGGAYGTGCATGTCACAGRCACTTTCAGAGCAACCTCACCTATTTAAACAATCTAAAATATACAGTATAGTGTTTATTTAATGTCTGTGTCACTGAAGTCCAGGTAAGGCCACAGACTGGAARCAGGAGGTAACATGTCACATAATCAAAAAATTAAAGAAAAATAACAAAAACCTACAAGTTACCAAATATTCATATTAAAAATGAAGTACTATAATTTACTACAAATCAGGACAATAAAATAATTAAAATAAACTCATCTAGTTCTCACTAAAACTCAAAATTAGGTTAAAAAACACTAATCACTGAATGTGCCATAGTGCACAGTGTTATTAGTTATTAAAAAAATAAATTAAATATAGGTTCAGCAGCCTGTAAAACTAGCTGTACAACAACAACTCTTCTTTACAACATTGCTGAAGTTAATAGAGGCTTTCAGCTGTTTATTTCTGATAAAGTCTCACTGCAGCCTTTAAATCAGKTTGATACGCAACACCTTGATTATTTTCTGTCTTGTTGAATTAGATTAGCTGCAGTGTTTGTGTTGTTCTGTTAGACACAGTTTGGTCCGATCTTCAGCKGTTGGACTGATGGAAGCCTTTGGTCTACAGAGGAGTTCCTGGTCCACTCAGTGACTGCAAGGAGCCCGAACCATCAGCCCYCCAYCTCCGTGCTGACAGCTGGTATGAAGTGTTGGAGCTGATTCAGCGTTCAGTTTTCTCTAAACATTCTGCAGTGAATTATGGGTAAAAACCTGTGACCAAAGGACTTTGTTCTAGATGACTTGTGCCACATTCAGATGGACAATCCTAGGTCTTGATGGWGCTTTTTGAGAGAAGAGGATTTGTCCTTTAAACCTTCCAAACAAGTCTTACTTGTTCAGTTTTTTCCCAACTGTCCTGCCATAACCTTTAACCTTTAACCCTGTTCTGTCCTTCAGGCATTTCAGTTAGGTGTGGTTCACAATTTTTTTACATTTTCACATGTGTACAAACCATATGCTTTTCAAAATGAAAAAATGTTGAACGTTGTTTTCATTTCATTCTGTATAAGCACCATGTTGCTTATACAAATACTGACACACTGCTGGACAACACACACATTAGTTATGCACGATTAACAGCACCGGTCTTCATTCAATACAAACGCACAAGAGCTGTGTGTTACTGGTGCCAGGTCACACACATAAGACATATTTACATATTTAAATGGAGGCGTGTCAGGATGTGTGATGTGTTCCACAGTTGTATGAAGGACAGGAGCACAGAAACGTCTGCATGATTGTTTAAATGTGAATATTTTTGTGGGTACGCATGGTTCACATTTGRTCCCTGCGTCAACTTTCAGTATGAAACCTGCACTATACCTGCGATCCTCAGTGACTTTTAGACMATTCAGTTTTGGAATTCATGAACTTCCAATAAACCCTGATTATCTTGATACTGTAGACGTGGTATTTTATCCATGTGTTGGATGTGTTTTTGACATTTTTAGGCTTTTTTTGCCACTTTATAGACAATGTTTGATGCTTTGTWCATTTTAAAGACTTTAAAAACCAGTGTTCAATCATTTATATCATTCCGTCATAGTGGTGTTTCATGAWGTTATGTTTAAGGCCCTTTCACACTATTATGTCTTAGACAACTTATGAAGTTTTTTTAGTCTAAATTTCTGATTGAAGTCATATCACTGGGGTTCTATCAGTCTGTTACAGTATGTACATGTCTAAAAGAGGCTTCCAGTTGATTTTTTTAAATTCCATCTTCAACGTAAACGTCTTTAAAATTGCATTTAAAATTGGCCTTATAAGTTGTCTAAAACATTTTGTTTACTGGGCCCATTGCTTTTCCTATTATACATAAATGACCTTCCAAAAATATTGAAGTATTCAAATRTTTTAATGTATGCTGATGATACTGTTCTTTTTTTTGTCTGATTTCAATATTGAATCTATTAATAGTCAGTTACAAGCAGATCTTCAGACATTTCATGGTTGGCTTCAAGATAATCTTTTGTCAATAATGTTAAAAAAACTGTGTGCATGTATTTTTCCTCACCCAGGAGACATTTCAATATAACAAATCAACTCACTTTTTTAAACAAACCCCTTGATATTGTCACTATACCTACAAATATCTTGGAATTACTTTGGATTCTCATTTGACTTATCGTGATCATGTACAGGTCTTAACCACTAAGTTGAAACAGAAATTATACTTTATTCAAAAATTAGATCCAATCTGACATCTTCTGTTTCAAATATCYATCTTCATGCCATTATACTCTCAACTATGTCTTACTGTTTACCTGTTTGGTCTCTTACAACAAATGAAATCTTAGAACCCATAGTTTGGCTCTACAACAGGGCCCACAAAATTCATAAAAAACTTACTGGTTGGACTCATCACTGTACAGTTCTTTCATTGTCTGATGCCTTGACTTTTCAGAATTATGTTTTGTATAGTGGTATTA
>NW_013952819.1:103946-105051 GCF_001266775.1 Austrofundulus limnaeus
CAGAACAGGAACCTGCTGTAAAACAGCAATTATACTGAGTCAGGCTTGATTTTTAATAATCTTTTCCTGTTAAATCAATAAATCAAATCAAATCAATGTCTCTGTTTAACTTATAATACAGGGTTCCTATACCTTGGTCAACATCAAATTCAAGGACCTTTCAAGGACTTTCCAGTTCCAATTATCCTCAAATTAAAGAACCACGCGCAACAGCAATTACCTACTGCTACCGCAGAAAGTTACCAATAAACAGGTTTAATATCATGTAAATTCAATGAAAAACTGAACAATATAGAAATTGTTGAGTCAGAAACAACGATGTCAGCTTACCGTAATCCTGAGTTTTCTATCCACCGCAACAAATGTAAGGATTTTTTAATTTAAAATGTTTTTGAAATTGATGAAAATCACTTGTGTGAATAGAGAATTTCAATCCTCAAAAAACATTCAAGGATTTTCAAGGACAAGGGTAATTTTTGGCTGTTTTCACAAACTTTCCAGGGTCTTGAAATAACTTTTTCAAATTCACAAACTTTCAAGGATTTCAAGGACCTGTGGGAACCCTGATAATAGAATAAGTTTAATAAAAGTCAACATTTCTCTGTTTGGAGTGGAGAGGGTGGTCTTCAAAGAGTTTGTTCTGTACACTTCGTTAAAAACGCTGAAAATTATGAACCACCCCTTAGTTAAGTGTTTTAGCATGTACAACTGCCATCTATTGACATTCTGATGTACTCTCATATTGACCAGGCAGCAGTTTTTGATCGATTGTAGTGGTTCCCAAACTTTTCAGCTTTTGACCCACAAATTAAATTTACCACTGAATTCACCAGGAATTCCACTTCTAATAAACACATACAGTATGTAGTTCTGTGCCTCCAATTCATTTCATTCAATAACAATAAGAGAGTAAAACTTATTTACAGTAAGTGATGTTTGATGTGATTGGATGAGAGGTGATAGGCCCTCCCTTTAATCCCACATTTATGTCTGATAATCTAAACTTTTCATTACTCCTGTGGGTGTGTTCTGCTCTTACAGTTGCAGCTTCACTCACTCACTCACTCACTCACACACACACACACACACACACACACACACACAC
>NW_013952819.1:107092-109499 GCF_001266775.1 Austrofundulus limnaeus
CACACACACACACACACACACACACACACACACACACACACACACACACACACACCATCACTCCTTTGCTCATTTCATTAACATCAGAAGACTGTGTGTCAAATATGTTTTTATGCTCYACTACCATTTWTAAGGAGCRTTTCTGACTCACATTCCATTAAATTCTTAATTTTCCTGCATCTGGACATCAGTTTTAACTGTGCAGAGAGGATAATCACACGTTCTTTCTGAAGAATGATGGATTCTGAACAGTTTGGAAATTACCTTTAACCATTCTCAGATTAACAAGCAGCAACAGTTGCATCTCTAAAGTCACTGCTGATGTTTTTCTGCCTAGCTGAGAATTTTAACGACTTTAAGACTTGGTCTGAGCAGATTATAATGTTAAATGTCTTAATATTCCACATTTACAATAACTGAGCAGCACTTTGAGTCAGAGGCTGTTTCAGCTGCAGACATGAACAGAAACTCTCCTCTGTATGACAGGAGCTCTAACACCATCTGCGTTCCTTTCATCAACTACAGCAGCCTGCAGAGTATGGGTACACAGAAYCTATAAATCTTTAATATTGTGCTGATTCTGGATAAAAGTCTCCAAATAAGAACTAAAATTAAACARCATAATTACGGCTAATGAGATAGGCATCTAGCTTACTTCACATTTCCTCTGATAGATTCAAGCGCTGACACCAACTCTGTTATCTGAACACATACAAGCCGCAGAAAAGCCAYGTTTAGACATTTTTAATCAAAACTAACACTTATCACACCAACTGACACTTWAATACTGATGATGATTAAAATGCAGCAATGTTTCGATGAATGCTTTTATTGCTGTTATGACTCAGTACCAGTCAACATAAACTGGGCCTCTTTACAAAAACTATATTAAAATTATTTCTTCAATGTCAAATTTCATCAAAATAATATCAAATACATAAAATATGTAGTGTAAAAGAAGTGAGTGAATAAATATTCATTCCCAGGGATGGACATAAAAGGAACATTCTCAGTGTTTTTTTTACATGCTGTGTGTAGTTTGTTGTGTGGTTTTTAACTAGTAGTTGTTTAAACAGAACTCAAAATGGATGAAAATATTTTATTCACAGTTTTTTTTTAACTTATTTGCAGTTATGTGGCAGGACATGTCACTACCCGCAGTCATCAGTAGATTTATCATATCCTTGCAGCTCAAACAGAATTGCACTGTCTGCCTCGTGTTAGCGTTTAGCTAACACAAGCTTATCTAAGGCAGAAACGCAGTRCAGCATGGATCCTGTTTCTGTTCAAATAATCTATACAACTAYAAGTTAAAAACAAGTTACCAATCCAGCAGCTTGGAGCAAAAAAAAACACAACTAAAAACAGAAGAGTTCTTCAATGAGACATTTTCTATCTATAGCTACACTTTTCCTGCCCACAGTTACAGTTTATTTACTTTATTATATGGTTTCTGAATGTACTGGTCGAGGACGGGTTAAAGGAAAAGGAGTGAATATATTTGCACGCATCACTTCTAGGTTTTATATTGTTTAGAATTTTATAAAAGAAGTTTTTCCTTCCATTTAACTTCATTAATCTTTGTTTAATTATTACTTAACATCAGATAAAATTCCAGGCTTTAGAGCTATAAAACAGAATAAATATTATGTGGGTTGAATATTTTTGCAGCTTAATGAAGGTGTGTTTCTGTGTATGCATTGTTTGGTTGGATAAAAGCTGTCTGTGTACCTGTCAGTCTGTTTAATTTTACAAAGTTAAAACTAGGGTTAGGCGATATGTTGATATCGATAATTATTGATATGATTTTGTTGTACCTATGTGAAATAAGGAGCAGTAGAAAAAAAAGGCTGAATAATTCTGCCAAACTGGTTGACGTGATCTTTGCTCTTTTTTTAATGCAATTTCCTCTGGAGCTGTTGCACTCAGTTTCTCCTTCACTCCACGATGTTCTTTATTTATTAGCCATTATAAGGCACGGCGGCGAAACATCAAACTGCTACTGAACAGGTTGTTGCTAGCTTACCAAATAGTGAATGAGTTGGTTAATGACACCAACCTTACTAAAGGCCCTGTCGCACATAACGTTTTAGACAACTTATGAAAAGTTAAGATGTTTAAGCTGAAGATGGAATAAAAAAAATATGGGAAGCCTCTTTTGGACATATACAGCGGGTAAAATAAGTATTGAACACGTCACCATTTTTCTCAGTAAATATATTACTAGAGGTGCTAATGACATGAAATGTTCACCAGATGTCGGTAACAACCCAAGTGATCCATACATACAAAGAAATCAAACCATAAATGTCCAGAAATGAAGTTACCAGCTGAACTCTCTCAGTAATTAGAAAGCAAGCCTGCCCCTTGTCAGTGCAGATTAATGTCAGCTGGTTAAGTCCCAAAT
>NW_013952819.1:110003-112436 GCF_001266775.1 Austrofundulus limnaeus
ATTTGGGACTTAACCAGCTGACATTAATCTGCACTGACAAGGGGCAGGCTTGCTTTCTAATTACTGAGAGAGTTCAGCTGGTAACTTCATTTCTGGACATTTATGGTTTGATTTCTTTGTATGTATGGATCACTTGGGTTGTTACCGACATCTGGTGAACATTTCATGTCATTAGCACCTCTAGTAATATATTTACTGAGAAAAATGTTGACGTGTTCAATACTTATTTTACCCGCTGTACATTCTGTACTGTAATGACAATAATTAGATCCATGCATTACTACCTCTTGGCCACAAGATATAATAATTTTGAGCAGCTGTGTCTCTTAGTGAGAGATATAGACATTGTTGGAGCAGTTCATTTATAAATGTTGTTTTTGTGTTTAGCTGTGCAAAGGTACCCCACACATTATTATTTTTTTTATATTTATTTATTTTTAGAGTATGTTTAATGTAAACAGTTCATCTTTCATAGTATTTACAAGATGACAATGAATGCTTTAATTGTAGGTCAAGAAACAGATTTGAAAAAAGAAAAGAAAATAAAGCCATTTGGACAAATAAACCTCCAGTCAGGGGTCAACTGTGTTTTATAGCTGCAACATATGAATACAAATGACTAAGAATGACTTCATGCCTCATGTACAAGACAGAAGCATTGAGTACACATGGTTGTGTATGTGGGTGAGTGTGCTTGAGCATGGTGTGGGCCTTTCTGTGTTTGAATTACTAGTATTATACTTTGATCAACCTATAATTATGATTTGTATTATTATTACATTTATGTTTTGTAAGGACCCTTTTGAAAATGAGAAGGTACATCTCAAGGGGTTATCATTGAAATAAATAAATAAATAAATAAATAAATAAATAAATAAATAAATAAATAAATAAATAAAAGTATGTCATAAATTCCTATTTTAAAATAAAACAAAGTTAACTCAAACTGGTCCACGTTAACAATCATCAGTCTCTGGATGGAAATGACTACAAGGATTATCTTGTGGTCACGCATTATCAGCTCATGGCTACACGTTATTTATCKCATGGAGATATTAGCTCGTGGCCTTGAGATAAATTTTTTTAATCCAATGTCACCAAACGGGCGTCAGAGAAAAGACCTGCCACCTCTGTCTGAACTGATCGTTAGGTTTTTGTGAGGTGCGCCAGAAACAACCCTGACCTGTTGGAAATTACAGAACAAAAATATTAATAATAGTCAACATGTAGCCTTTTACAGAAAATGAATCACCAKTTGTAATGGTAACTCTTCCCACGACTGTCATTTTAATTAGGCTACATATTTTCCTTGGTGTCACAAATTATAAGTTGTGTTTAAATTATAGAAAGCTGTCACATGTAGAGCTAACTAGTTAAGACTTAAGATCTTAGTAATGAAGCATTTAAATATRTTTAGCTTATGAAATTCTATCAAATATGGGTTAGAGATTCAGAGAGCAAAGCCTAAGGAGCAGCTACTATGAGGAATCAACAAAAAAATTATTTCCTTTCATGTCGCTGCAGTCTGTTTTTACCTGGTTCTGACTCCTCCTGATCTGAATCATCCATAATTTGCTGCCTGTCCTCTGAGTCCACAGCTCTGTAGTCCGTCTGCACCCTGCTCCACTGAGGTAAGGAAGATGAGGGACGCAGAACCCCGAAGTAACTGGTGTTTGGGATGGAATAAAACACACACAAACACACAAATRYAGAATGATTTATCCTGACGGCTGTCTGCATATCTTCATGTTGCATGACTGAGCTGTTCTATGGGACCAACAAGTCTCACGAAGAATACTTAATAAAATATTGTAGTCTTAAGTTGAGYATTCTGTTAGACTTTAGTGATTTTAAAGAAAAAACTTTAAAAGAAAAACCAGAAAAATAAAAATTGTGGTCAGATGAGACAACAATTAAGTTATTTGACCACAATGACAGGAAGCATGTTTAGAGGAGTCAATGTGAGTACACTGGACCAASTGTCAAGCATGGTGGTGGTAGTGTTATGATGGGTCCTCACCATCCTTCCAGTTTTTAATWATGTGTTCGACAGTTCTCAACCCAATTTTAGTAGTTTCTGCAATCTCCTTAGATGTTTTGCTTGATGCCAATGATGTGACCCTTCTCAAACAGACTGACATTTCCACGACCACAGGATGTGTCTTTCAACAAGAAATGAGAAGCAACTCATTGCACCAGCTGGAGTTAAACAACTTGTTGCCAGCTGAAAGATAATCACCCGTGCAGTAATTATCCAATAGTAGGCTATTTGYTTAGTTAAATCYARGTGGCGACTTCTTTTGGCCAGGTGGTGTAYTTTAACTTTGCCTCAAATCAGCAGCTTGTTGGTAGAAACTTGGATATGAATGAGTGTTTCAGCTGGTTTCTAACTGGATAAAGCTGCTAACAAAGGGCCTCATGCAAGAACCGTTC
>NW_013952819.1:113988-120638 GCF_001266775.1 Austrofundulus limnaeus
GTATTCAACACTTATTTTACCCGCTGTATGTATTATTATAACCAACAAGACAAATTAAGTTATATATATGGATTTAATTAAGGTAACAGAATGATCCAGGTATCAAAATGTAGCTTTTAAAGCCAAGAATCTGAAAATGTAATTAGGTCATTTTGACCAAATTTGACTTAATCCTCATTTCGATATGATTGGTCACATATTTGAGTCTATAWGGGTAATTTTGACCCTGTGTTGAGCAGAGACAATTTACGGTAAATTCAAACTTGTGCGCCCATTACTTTTTTTAAATACCTGAAATTATTTGTTGAATAATTTTTCTAGCTTGAACAAAGAAAGGATCAAATCAGTCAAATTAACATGACGTCCATGTCCATAAYGGAAGATGTAAACATCTGGTGGCAATGTAAACAAGTAAACAACTGGTGGTAAAGACACAGCTAGAGCTCTACTCTGTACTAAGACCTTCAGACATAGCAAGAGACCATAATGGGGTTTTCGTCTGAAAGTGCTTTTATGCAGAAATATAAAATATTCACCAGACTCTTGTCTGAGAGGAGAACTCTTTTCTACATTGCTTTTAGATATCTTGGAGCATTATCTCCAATAAACGTCTGATCATTTTATAAGACTCCCATCGATCCTGGCCAGGACACAATCTGGACACTTCTCAGTACAGCTGTTTTCAAACACTTACCTAATCAACATAATAAACGGGACAACCAGCATGATGAGGAGTGTGATCCGAGGGGACAGACCAGCTTGGATCAGAGCTGAATAAAGGAAAGCACCAACAACACCAGCCCCACCGGTGCCTGAGCCCCAGCCTTCCAGGACATTCCTGCGGAGGATGAGGGGGGGGCAGCGTTAACAACCCAAGATAAGACAGAACACACCTCTGACTAGGGGTGTAACACATCAATATATCCATCGACTGTTTAATGAATCAATTAGGTCAGTGCAAAATGAAAACATTGATCCATTTCATCATTCTATGCTGATGTGGATCAATATCATGTACCCATCTAAGTCCCTTCATATTGATTGCAGACTTGTGAATTGATTTGGAATCATATCATGACAGACTTTGTGATATGGAGAAATATTGTATCGTCATCCAAACAAAACGATATACCTTATTGTGAATAAAGCTGATTTACACACCTACACCTGACCCACATTCAGAACAGACTCTTTCAGAACAGGAATSTAGAGTAACAAATCTGTCATTCATTTTAATTTGATGGCATAATATAGTTTACTTTATTTATGACAATTGTACTATTTACAAAGAGTTATTCATTTATAGCTTTTTTTAATTTAATGTGAAATAACAGGCATTAACTCCATCCATTTTATTTTATTTCTGAATGTGTTTAACATGCATGGTCTCTGTGGTGACGTACTGATGGACTGGAGACCTCACTGGGGTTCCAGACTACACAAAGGTGTTGTAGTGATGAAACACATTTCCCATAACCCTTCCAAGTGTTTTCCAAGGCTCCCCATTGGTGCCAGGTATGCACCCTCATATATGTACCCAATAAGTACCAGCAAAGTACCAGCTACATACTGAGCAGTATTATGTTTGTTAGCAAGTTATGCTGCGTAATAAGGTTCAGACCAAACCCTGAAGGAGTGACTATTGATTAAAACAAATAGAGAGTGAGGAGTGGATGAGAAACTGAAAAGAATTAAAGTTTACCTGTTGAAGAAGACACTGAGAGAGAGGAAGGACAGTTCTCCCAGTCCTGAGCTTAAACTGGCAAAAACCACTCCTGCAAAAACAAGTCACAGAAAGTCTGAATGTTTCACTTTCCTCATGGTCTTCTTTTTAAAGATCACATAGTTTAACTATAAGTTATGTAATTCAGACACCATATTTCACGACTAAAGTTTTTTTTCTTAAAAAGCCCAAATAGCTTTGTTAGGATCGTACTTCTGTTTGTGAAACTTTAGTTTCTAGTTTATGATGATGTTTATGTTCCTGATTCAGTCTACCTCGTCTCTTCTACCTGATCCTGTTTTCTCTGCTCAGCTGGATTCAGTTGGTTTGTTAGTCTTTATATTTCTGGTGTGTGGGTTTATTCAGTTACTTTGTGTTTGTGTCTAATCCCCAGGAGTTCTGTGTTGCAGAGTTTGCTGCCTCARCAGCATTTTGGTTTATTAATTAAAGTGCGTTTGTGTTTTCAGGTCTGAGTCAAAACCTTACTGTCCACACTTTGGGTCACTACTAGATGTAAATATGACAGCTTGTTACAGAAATTCGGTAACGCTTTCTTTTATGGTACCCTTATTAACATGTAATTACAAGGTAATTAAAATGGTAACCTTTTAAACCATGTAATTACGTGGTAATTAGGGTACAATTTTACTATGTAATTTAATTGTCTGCAGTAATGTAGCACTTACCTGGTAATGTATTACAATTCACTMTGTAACACCTAAATAAGTAGTAGGTAATTTGGACAGTTTTAAAGTTAAATTTTATTGCAATTAACCACTAACCCCAAAATTTAGTTGCATTCTTTTGGTTATAAATATAGTGTTGAGTTACTATTGAATAGTAATTTGATTGTACTTACCCAATAAAGGTAGTTTTACTAACAGTAATTTTTCTTTTGTACCCTAATTACCAAGTAATTACATGGTAAGGTAGTAATTACATTTAATTACCATTTTTATTACCTTGTAATTACATGGTAATAAGGGTACTGTAAAAGAAAGCCTTACCAGAGATACTTTGATGTTCTGCCTTTAAAATCATTATTATAAAATACTAAAATGTTCAGTTTTTGATTTGAATTTTTTGCATTTGTGTATCATCTATGATAAAAAATAAYCACTAAATATGCATCTTTCGCTATCGAAAGTCTGTCAAATAATATGTCTAAATGTGTAAAATCAGCTGTTCTGTTTCCAATAACTGCACKTCTTTAGTTTACATTCAAACACTGACAAGTCCACTTCATGCAGTGTTGGTGTGTGACAGATATTTGCTAAAATAATCCCCAGATGTAAACAGAGTTGGAGGGAGAACGATGGCATCAGGGACTCAAATTAGCAGAAAGAAGCTAAAAGCTAAAATTAGCAAAACTGCAACTAGGACTAGTACTAAAACTAGTCAATTAAAATMTCATACTACTAAAACAGCTGCTTTAAGCTGAGTTAATCAAAACAGTGGTTAAAAGCAAAACAGCAGTAAAAGTTAAAATGACCAAAATAAAAGCTAGAAGCAAAAAGCAAAAAATAAAGCCAGTAYGCTGCACTAGATTTAAAAGAACAATTTCTGTCGTATGACAGATTCTCTAATAGTTTCAGGGGCAAAGAAATGTAAATAAAGTTTAATTATTTAATTTGTTCATAAAAAGTAAGTTTCTTAAAAGGAAAGAAGTAGCTGAGTGAACAGAACATTCTGATGTTTTGATAAAACAACTGAAGTTA
The DNA here is from genome assembly GCF_001266775.1 of Austrofundulus limnaeus. NCBI lineage: Eukaryota > Metazoa > Chordata > Actinopteri > Cyprinodontiformes > Rivulidae > Austrofundulus > Austrofundulus limnaeus. The sequence continues at coordinate 117,430 of NW_013952819.1, forward strand.
AGTTTAATCAAGTTTTTTTTTTTAAAAAAAAGCACGAAAGAAAAAGATTAACAGGAAAATAATTATCTGAGCTTGAAATAGAACATTATCAGTCTCATCACACATTCAGCCACATCTTTGGTATAAAACTAAATCAGCCCTGACTTCCTGTGGACCGAACCGCAGATGAAAGAGGAAGTGAAACCCACTATCTGACTTCTCCTGCAGAGTTCGTTTGAACCCGAATACTGGTTCAAGTTATATCAAGCTAGAAACAAGAGATAAGAGCGGGTACCAGTAATACTCATCCACACAGCAGAGGAGAAGGACACCAGGAGGAAACTGGTCACTGCCAAAGTGGCACACRCCAACACTCGAAAACTGGGAAGAAAAAGAGAAACTGGTTAAAGTTTTTAAAAGTTACAAAGTTTAAACTTGYTCTTTAAACAACAATAATCAGGTTGTTCAGCAAGTCTCTGCCTCACACATGTAAACATATACATCAAAACACAATTAGTATTTTGGGTATTTTAAATAATTTAACTCCTTGGAGAAAGGCAAATCTCCCACTGCCTCTTTTGGCTGTTTTTGGAGAACWTGTTGGGAAAGACTTGTAGCTACTGCTGCATCCGATTTTCATTCAAGATCAACAGAGTCAGTAAGTTTTGTCTTTGCTCGTGTGAATTAGCTGAGGAGGCCATGTTTAACTGGGGTGAGCCCAAAAAAACCCTCAGTTCCAGAAGAGTTGGGATGATGTGTGAAAAGAAATGGGACAAATAGTAAACAGCTGGAGCAGACTCTTTCCTACCACTGTTTTTTGAGATTTTTATTTTAAAAAATTTTTTGCTTCAGAATTATACAATTTTCTTTTTTAAAAAAATAAGGCTGTGAAATTAATCGAGTTAACTCTGAATAATTTTAGTGTTACATGGGCATAGATTAAAATTTTTGATCGCGATTAAAATTTACAATCACTTTACTATGGCTGAATATGTAGGTGTTTATATGGCAATGTACTCAGTTCATGTCAGGTCATGTTTGTAAATGAGAAGTGGTTCTCAAACAGTTTACCTGGATAAATAAATAATATTAAAAAAAACTCCATTGTAACACATTATGTACAGTTTTTTTTCTTTTTGTCTTCTTATGGCTTATTTTATTTATTTATGTTTTGCTGACAACTGTGACATAGTATCTATCTTTCATTCCTCATGTAGTACTATGGTATGTAGTAATAATAACAAGTAATTTGTTTTACCAATAGGCAATAAAGTTTTATATTAAGTTTAAGATTAATCGTGATTAATTCACAGCTACCTTGGAATTAATAAATTAAAATTTTTAATAAATTGACAGCCATGCTGTCATAATCATATATTTGATAGGTTTACCATGTTCCACAAATGAAATATGTGTTAATTTGATTTTCAAATAATTCTGGGTTTATTTACATTTTAAACAAGACGCCAGCTTTGTGAAATTTGGGGTTGTCGATTTAGTTTCATCCRTTCCTCAGAGATTCTTTAAAATCCATCCAGTGGTTTCTAGGATATTTTGCTAACAGGTTAGCACCATTGGTTAATGCCAAAATACTAAACAGAAATGTTGTGCAATTTGTAGCACATGCAGTATGTTTTTTTTAATTACTCCACTCACAGCCACACCTCATTTGACATCAGTTGGATGTGGCGAMCACTGTGAACCGGGTTCAAAGATAAATCGGATGAAGATGTGCATTCAGTGATTCATTTCTAAAAGTCATTACCCTTTCCCCTTTGGCAGCAGGCAAAACAAATTWAAGAGTAGTTTCAAATAATTAGATCCAGCCGGGATGATGAAACAAAATATTTTCACAGAAAGAAAACCATGTTGTGTTTTTTGCTTTCATTGTTCTTACAAATCCCCAGCTTGAAGGTAAAAACAGGATTTAATGTAATAAGGATTTTTTTTGTCTCACCCATAAGGCATTTTGTGGATCACAAAGGGAGCCAAAAGYTTGATGAACAGCGTCGGAACGACGTCCGCTAACAGAACAGCCTGCAAACACACACCAGAGTTGCATTTTTAAATACTTCAAACGTACAGAAAACCYTGGCACAGTGCAGGATGGGAGGCTCCTTAGTGAGTAAACTCATTTATTTTGATTTTATGCACACCAAGCTGTGCACCACTAAAAACATCATCCTGTCATCACAGCATAATTACTGCTCAGTGGTTCAAGTCAGTGACTTCCTGTTATTATTTATTTTGCTATTAAACTATAATTTCAGTGTTGTACGTCTGGTTGCCTCTGTGTTTACAGTTTGTCAATAAACACATGAAAGTTTRAAAAGCCTCAGCTCCATCCAGCTGCAGCTTCATTTAGTGGGTCGTCCATGGAAGTGGTGTCTGCAGTGACCAGTCGAGAGGAGAGTCGCACATTCAGGGCACGTTTGTATCTAACTGCGTGTTTGAAGGTACGTCAAAGTGTGTCACTCAAATCCACATTGATTGGGACGAACAAAGGAAATGTGCCTGGGTTCATGCAAACACATGGATTTGTTCCTGTGTGTGTGCCAGGCTTCAGCAGGAAGTCTGTGAGTTTTGTCTTTTACTGTTTTTTTTTTTTGTTTTTTTTTTTTCTGTTTGTTTCTTTTTCTGTTCAGTATATTTAATTTGCCTGTTGTGGCTCCCTGCTTGTTTATCTCTGCTGTTTCAGTGTTTCCTGTCAATTCAGTACTTTTCCAGTCTATCAACCACTCTCACCTGTTACCAYTTCCTAATTAGCCCTGCTGCCTCCCTGATCTCATCAGCCTCTTCCTTTAGATTCAGTCTCATTACCCATCAGTTCTSCAATGTCTTCCACTCCCTGGTGTCTCTCCTCAAACCCTCCTGAGAGTCTGTACATTTTGTCGACTAAAAGCCTTTTATTTTTACAATAAATAATTTTAGTTCCTGGTTTCTTTGAGTCTGTCTGCTTTTTGGCTCTGAGCCTTCATCTCCCTCAAATGTACAGGTGGGCCCATTTAGATTGTCAAAGTACCTTAGTACTGAAAGTGGGTGGACTTAYTTCTCATGACTGAACATTTCAAGTAAAAACAAACCCCAATGGGAGACACATGGACACCATCAGTCAGCTGTTTCTGAACAAGGTCAAATATTTAGGGGAAATTACGGCGGTTAAAATAAGTATTGAACACCTCACCATTTTTCTCAGTAAATATATTACTAGAGGTGCTAATGACATGAAA
>NW_013952819.1:121905-127419 GCF_001266775.1 Austrofundulus limnaeus
TTTCATGTCATTAGCACCTCTAGTAATATATTTACTGAGAAAAATGTTGACGTGTTGAATACTTATTTTACCCGCTGTATGCCTGGCTCTGGTAAAACAAATTCAAATTTCTCTGATATTAGTTTGCATTTATGATTTTTAGAAACAGCACACACAGTGATAACAGATGTATRTCTTTAGATGTCCACAGTATGAGTCTGTTAATGATATGTTTGTGCCTGTGTGGTGAATTTACCCCTGTAGTGATAGGACTGCAGTCATATCTGCTGCTGTTGGTGCTGTTTTCAGCTTGGAGGGTCCTGATCGGCATCATCGATGTCTACAGCATCAAAAACAGTTATTATTAGAAAGTTATTTCTCTCTGTAAATATTTCATGTTKGTTTGCTTACAGAGACCGTAGAGTTTCTGGACTCCTGTTTCTGGAGGATGTCATGGGCAGCACTCAGCATGACCACATAAGCAAAGTTATTGCACAACCCAAGGAACCTGGAGAGGTTTTCAAAAGCAGACGAATAAAGAAATCTGATTCAGTAGCTGAAAAACTGAAGTCTGCAAAGTTTCTCTGGAAGAAAACAGCAAAAACTGTTAAAGTCATGTTTCAATTACTTAATTCAGTTAAGCTGATTAGCCGTGGCAACACWGGGTTGACTCCTAATGTTAATCAACTGTAGGTGTAAATCCTATCATTATTTTCAAATATCCATCYCTTGTTACTGAGATCTAACATTACRGCCCTGGGTGGCAGGTGATAATAAATCTGAGGTGTGCTGATAATTAAGTGAAATGTTGTGGGAAAAGGGGGGCTTTGTTTCTAAAACTGTGATTAAGCAATCATAAGCAAACACATGTCACTAACATGTTTCTGTTTCATACAGACTGTTACATTCCCCTGTTCGTCTGAAGACCCATAAGAATAACTTAAAATATTTATTTATTGGAGTGTATTATACATAAAAAAATAGAAATGTGGCAAAATGACGATTCCCATTGGTGATCTGTCTGAAAGTGAAGGTAAAATGAAACAACTTGGCTGATATAAGGAAGTTGTTCTCAAGTTTGGTTTCACTTTGTTGCATTTTTTATGTTAAACAAATAAAACGAGACAACAGTTGTTCTGTTTGTCTGAGATAACTTGGTTTAACTTTAATACATGAGGGTCTAAAGACCATATATTATACCATAATATGTGGTGTAACACCAGGACACTCACCAGAAGCCGACCCGGTTGCGCCACCGAGCCCAGCAACCTGTCAGTGTACAACAAAACAGACCGTCAGTGTACAACAAAACAGACTGTCAGTGTACAACAAAACAGACTGTCAGTGTACAACAAAACAGACTGTCAGTGTACAACAAAACAGACTGTCAGTGTTACTTTTTAACTAAGTTTAACGATGTAAAATAAAGTGCTACACATTAAAAACGCGAGTCTTATGAGTAGAATTCACAAATAAAAAGTAAAATAGGCTCCGTATTGATTTTTATTAGCAAAACTCGTGATCTTTATCAGCAGAACATAAATCATAAATCAGTTTTCAGTCAAGCTACCGTCATGTTGAGGCTCTGCGTTGATGCTGCCTGTTCGCTCCATGAATCAACAAATCAGCTAAACTGTAAAGCTAACACCTGACCACAGWAACATCTGACATTCACAAGATAAAAACCTCTGACAACAGCATTGTCTGTTTGAAAACTAGCCGAACCTGTTTGTTTGGCTACGTCACAACCACGTGACATGCGGTGCTTCTGTCCGGAGGTTCCCGAAGAAACAAAAGCTGCAACCAACAGTTCCTGCTGTGGTTTTCAAAATTGGTGGGTCAGATGAAAAGTTGGTCACATGGCAGATATGTTTTTGAACTGTGAGAGGAAACTGGAGTAAGCCCACACAAACACGAGGAACATATAAACTCTACACACAAAGGCCTCAGTCCCAAACCAGGGCTTGAAACTCTGAACTTTCTTGCTGTGTGAGGCAACTATTGATGTGACATTTATGAAACAAGAAATAACACACATAAATACATACAGCGGGTAAAATAAGTATTGAACWCGTCAACATTTTTCTCAGTAAATATATTACTAGAGGTGCTAATGACATGAAATTTTCACCAGATGTTGGTAACAACCCAAGTGATCCATACATACAAAGAAATCAAACCATAAATGTCCAGAAATGAAGTTATTTGTAATAATGTGGAATGGCACAGGGAAAAAGTATTGAACACATGAATAAAGGGAGGTGTAAAAAGGCATGGAAAACCAAGACACCAGCTGAACTCTCTCAGTAATTAGAAAGCAAGCCTGCCCCTTGTCAGTGCAAGTTAATATCAGCTGGTTCAGTCCCAAATGATGGCCAGGTATCACACAAGAACCATCTGATGATGGGTAAAAGCAAAGAGCTCTCTCAAGACCTTCACAACCTTATTGTTGCAAAGCATAATGATGGCATCGGTTACAGAAGAATGTCTAAACTTCTGAAGGTTCCAGTGAGCACTGTTGGGGCCATAATTCAGAAGTGGAAAGAACATTATTTCACCATAAACCGACCACGACCAGGTGCTCCTCACAAGATTTCTGACAGAGGAGTGAAAAGAATTATCAGAAGAGTTGTCCAAGAGCCAAGGACCACTTGTGGAGAGCTTCAGAAAGACCTGGAATTAGCAGGTACGATTGTTTCAAAGAAAACAATAAGTAATGCACTGAACCACCATGGCCTGTATGCACGCTCACCACGCAAGACTCCACTGCTGAAGAAACAGCATGTTGAAGCTCCTTTAAAGTTTGCTGCACAACATTTAAACAAGCCTGTGTAGTACTGGGAGAATATAGTCTGGTCAGATGAGACCAACATTGAACTGTTTGGATGCCAGAATACACATCATGTTTGGAGGTCAAATGGCACTGCACATCAGCCCAAAAACACCATACCAACAGTGAAGTTTGGAGGTGGGAACATCATGGTGTGGGGCTGTTTTTCAGCATATGGTACTGGCAAACTTCAAATAATTGAAGGAAGGATGAGTGGAAAAATGTACAGAGACATTCTTGATAAAAATCTGCTTCCATCTACCAGGATGATGAAGATGAAACGTGGCTGGACATTTCAGCAAGACAATGAGCCCAAACACGAAGCCAAGGAAACTCTCAGTTGGTTTCAGAGAAAGAAACTAAAGCTGCTGGAATGGCCCAGCCAATCACCTGACCTGAATCCAACAGAAAATCTATGGAAAGAACTAAAGATCAGAGTTCATAGAAGAGGTCCACGAAACCTTCAAGATTTGAAGACTGTTTGTGGAAGAATGGGCCAAAATCACACAGCTGTCATTGACAACAAAGGCTTTTGTACAAAGTATTAGATAAATTTCAGTAAGTGTGTTCAATACTTTTTCCCTGTGCCATTCCACATTATTACAAATAACTTCATTTCTGGACATTTATGGTTTGATTTCTTTGTATGTATGGATCACTTGGGTTGTTACTGACATCTGGTGAAAATTTCATGTCATTAGCAGCTCTAGTAAAATATTTACTGAGAAAAATGTTGACGTGTTCAATACTTATTTTACCTGCTGTAAGAATGTGTATGTATTCACTCCTCTTTACTCTTTGCAGCAGTCTGAGCAGCAAGTCTCTGTACCCCCAGGCGCTGTCAATCAGGTGCCCACTATGCAGAGGAGGTTTGGACTCAGTGCATCACAGCAAACCAGTTAACAGAATGATTAAGAATGATTAACCTGCATATCAGCAATCTGGAAGAAAATTAGATAAACCTAAAATTGAACTTATTCCCTTATCAAAGATGATGCATAAAATTACCCAAACGTGTCTTCTCATTTTTTTAAGTAGCTGAGGAAGCTAAGATGCTAGAGGGCTGTCTGATTAATCTGATAAGAATTTTTTTTCTATAAATGAGCAAGAAGCTGGGGCAGTTTGCCAAACTTCTGCAGAACTCCCTCTCAGTCATGGCTGCCTGTAAACTGCTGACTGTGCTGCTTCTGCTCCACAACACTGGAGGTGAGTATAAACAACCTCTGAGTTGATTCATCTGACTGAGTTTATTTGTTTTTTTACTTTTTCTGAATGACTCTCATCTACTACCATAATAAAATTTTAGCACATCTGTAAAATTGATTGAATTATAGCCATATTATGTGTTTAATATTCCTCGACTGTAGCAGCAGGAAATAATGAATAATAATTTATAACAAATGTTTGAATGTTAGCTGATGTTTTTCACAAGCTGTGGCCTGAGCTTCCATCAGTTCACAGCATCAGTGATGTTTGTAGGTTTCCTGGGAGCAGAGGTGAGGAGCTCCATCATTGGTGGGAAGGACTCCTTGAAGGGCCAGTGGCCCTGGATGGTGCACCTGAACATCACCACAGACAACGGCCTGGAAAAGTGGCGCTGTGGCGGCACCATCTTGAATAATTTCTGGTTGCTGACTGCTGGACGCTGCTGGGACGGGTATGTTTCTGTTGGACTTTTCAAACTGTCAAGTTAACCCACCACAGAACTGGGATCATTAAAATGTTTCTGTACTGCATGATATACAGTCGAAACCAAGGTTTGTGGGCAGAGCTGAGAAAGTGAATCCTACAAACCTGATGCTGTCAGGAGGAGTATGACAAAATTACATTAAACTGTTATTAGAAGCTGAATAAGGGAAACAAAAGACTTTGATCCAAGTCATTGTCAGGGTTTGTGGTTAAGACTTAAGAATGGAGACTAGACTTGAAGACTTGATGGGAAAAAATTATAAATAAAAAGCAAAAGGCTTTTGTGGCAGAAGAAATACACAAAGTAAGAAAATCCATGAGGAACACAGAGGCAGTAAAACAAACAGTTTGACAGAATGATGAAAAGAAGCAAATAAACGAAGCCTAATAAATACAAAGAACAGGTGTGAGTGATAAACTGAAGGAACAAATGGTCAATGGCACAGGGAACATTAAAAAATAACTGAATATACAATCACAAAGGAACAAAAACATATAAAACTACAAAACCCTTCATGACAAAACTGAATCAGTAATAACCATAAACAACAACAACAACAACAAAAATCACAAATCATCTAGTCGGTTTAAAGGTAATGTTACCAAACACTAAGAAAAAATATATACATCCTTGTGATTTTGAATAAGTAATAATAATAAAAACCTACTTTCTCTCTATCTTGAGGCATTTAAAAATATAAATATTTTGGGAATCCCAACTGAGTCGAAACAGGACATATTTATTTGAAGTCAGACTGTGTGAATAAAATGATACATATGTAAATATGTGGTTTCAACTGTATTTGGTCAAATTAGATCTTAAATGGATCACTAAAATCTCAATATATCACATCATCAAATCACAAAATCTCTATATTTCTGTTGTGGAAAACTGTCTTTACAGAAGATGGTCATTTACAATATAAACATTGTTTGAATAGCTGCAGCTTGTTTCACCAGAGTGCATTGTTTGTGTGTGTGTGTGTGTGTGTGTGTGTGTGTGTGTGTGTGTGTGT
>NW_013952819.1:127448-130695 GCF_001266775.1 Austrofundulus limnaeus
GTGTGTGTGTGTGTGTGTGTGTGTGTGTGTGTGTGTGTGTGTGCACTGCAGCCAGGTGAACCTCATCTGGAGAAGAGTAAGCGTGTTTATCGGTGCCCACGCCCTGCAGCAGCCGGCAGAACGTTACATGGGCGTGCGCAGAGTGATACGTCACACTGGCTACCGACGTCTGATCAACGGGTACATCAACGACATCGCTCTGGTCCAGCTGAAGAAAAAGATTCAGTTCTCCAAACTTGTGTCCCCAGTGAGGCTGGCCAGTGGTGATGACTCCTTTGACTCCTCATCGTGTTGGACCACTGGCTGGGGCAAGGTTGGAAAGGGTATGTGCCACACCATTACACACACAGAGTTGATTTTATTGTTTAGAAAAGCTCTGTCACTACTCATCTTAAAGAAGTTTGTCCTCTCCTAAATTAACATTAATGAAAAAAAACATACATCTAATCTCCTGAGCCATCCTGATGTTGAGGATATTGGTTTTAGACTGAATGTTTTTATTCAGGGGGACTACATTTTAGTTGTATTTTAAATAATTTTTTTATATTTTTAACTTATATTTGCTCAAAAACAGTTTGTTTTTATGAGGTTCTACTGATCCTAAATAGCTAGAAGAAATAAAAAATGCACACCAAGCAAAAATTTCAAACACAAAAGGATAAAATTGCCTTGACAATATTTTAAGGGAGGCCATTGCCCCCTCTGGACCCCCCCTTAGTGTCACCCCTGRACACAGAGTGACAAAAGTCTTTGTCCAGTTTAGGTTAATGGCTAGCCAATGTAGCATTTTTTAACTGATACATTGTTTTTAAGAAATAATGTTTTCTGAAGTCTTAAAAAAACTGGAACTCATTTGCTAACTAKTAGTCTAAACTAGACAAAAACTTTTGTTTTTCTCCAAACTCTGCGCTCTGACCGATGTTACAGCTGGTACTATTAATATTTAGACAGAATATCACTTTAAAGTTAATCTTAACAACAAAATACTGATATGAAAAACAAAGGCTTTCTTCAAAAGTTTGGGAAATCAGTTATCTTAATAATAAAAAGTAGGGATGCACCGATGTGAAAATTTCAGTCAACATCAATATCCATTATTAATATATATATATATATATATATATATGACTTTTATATTCAATTTAAAGTAGAATTAAATATTCCACAAATTTAAAGACTCCAAATGAGTGTTTAAACTTTATTAAAGGATATATAAATTGTCCCTCCTCCACTGTTTACATTATTATACATAATATAAACACTTAACAAGTTGATCTATTTGAGCTTTCAGCACAGAGGTCTTTACCCCCACTGACCGAAAAACATCTCCCAGTGAACTGGAAGGGGCCTGTGGACCACCACTTGATGTTCRTAGTTCTAGCACATTGTGCAGCACTGGACACTTTTTATTTTGTGAACTAAGAGCCTAAAACAGTTCTTTGATCGTAAACGTCTCAGACCTTCAGTGTAACTTTCACAAAGATGCTCTTTAAAACTTTTGTTTCAAACTTTTATTCATCTTTCAGCTGGCCTAGGCGCAAATCCTCATGTGATCACCACCTTCTCACCTTTAATCTGTGTGTGTGTGTGTGTGTGTGTGTGTGTGTGTGTGTGTCCATGCAGTCCCGCTGGCGGACCCAGAGATTCTTCAGGAAGTTCAAGTTGAAGTGTTACCTCCGAAGGAGTGCAAAGCCACATTTCCTAATCTGCAGGACACCATGCTGTGTGCAGGAGACCGTGCTGGAGGGAAGGATTCCTGCAATGTACGAATAACCTCACATCTACAACAGACTCTGCTCTCCATCGAGCTGTGGGAGCAGAAATAATGTTTTGTTTCAAGAATTATAGAAGACACAAACAGGAAAAATAACTTCATTTGCAAACTTTCTTGTTTTCTTGTYCTATGGAGAAAAACYAAAGTTCAGAAAATGACAAGAATGGCAAATGTGTACACGAATATCTAACTCAATCATCAAAAAGTTTACAAATTTTTCAAACCAAAATCTACCATCGACCTCACAAATGTTTCCTCCCTCTAAAATGTTCTAAAATATATAATTTATTGGAACTAAGCTGGAAAAATGAACATGAAGGTCAATTAAATTATAAAACATGATGTGAAGTTTTTTTTTATTTCATTGGTTCATTTTAAGTGTATTTATTTATTGTTACATTTAAATATTTCTGCTTTTATTTTTAATTGTCAGTTTTGGTCCTCCATACCACATAGCAAATGCTGTTTTTAAAGGGAAAACACATGAACATTGCTGTAAAGTTATTTTTCTCTACTCACCTTGACAAATTGTATAAATTATGTAATGATCCTGAGACTAACGTCCCTCCACAGCAGTTTTCAGTAACCTCACCCCGTGACGAGGCTCAGAAACATCTTGTTCTGCTCCACAGGGCGATTATGGAAATCCRTTGGTGTGCCAGTCAGACAGTGGTTTTGTGCAGGTGGGCATCATGAGTTTTGGGAGCTCTGCTGGATGTGGTATCCAAGGGCACCCCAGCGTCTACACCAAGGTGTCCGAGTACCTGCCCTTCATCAACGATTACATCCACCATGAGGACGCCTCCGCTGAGGTCTGACCCTCCGAGAAGCTGAAGACACATGTTGTAGCCACCGCTCTGATCGTCTGCTGTCCTGTTCTTCTGACCAGCTTTTACTGTTTTCACCAACCTGCAATTAAAGCTTAGAAGCATCACGTGTGTCTTGGAGAGTTTCTCTTCATCGAATATTAACATAGATWTCAACCTCAACTAAAATGAACAGAATGCACAAGTCTTAAACTAAWATGAGCTTTTATTGTGAAGGGACGGAGTTATAGTTGATTTGGTTAAACCTCATGAAGTTATGCTTGAGTTGAAATTACTACTAACCAAAACTTAGCTCAATATCTGTAAAACTGACCGAGTTACAGCCTTGTGTTGACTAAGGTTGTGTCGTCTGAACTGAACCAACTTCAAATGTTAGGGTCAATAACCAATTACAACTTTGAGTTTTATTAAAATCCATTCAGTGGTTCATGAGATATTTTGCTAACACATTGGTAAAACTGACATATATTTCTGTGTTATCTAATTTCAGATGGCTGTAGCAGCCATCTTGAATTTGGTTGGCTCCAAAAGTTGAGTTTTAGATGTACAATCAATGTGCATTTCCTCTAAGTTTCTTTAAAATTTGTCCTTTGTTTTATGACAGGGGTGTCCAAACATTTTGTCACGTGGGCCAAAACCATAAAGT
>NW_013952819.1:130894-138326 GCF_001266775.1 Austrofundulus limnaeus
GGTTTCAATTGGGGAAAAAATAACCCAATTTAGTTAATTCTGATCAATAAAATCAGGATGTAGGTACTCTTGTTGAAAATGCTTGCTGTATTCAAACTAATTTAATAAATGAAGTTAAAGCAGATTGGAGTRCAGCAAAATCAGCTTTTCAGTAGAAGTCAYTATATAGATGCGGAAAAAGCTACGAGTCTGGTTATTTAAAGACAAATAATTGGTACTGTTGCCAACATTTGTTATAAGATTTTACTTTGTGATAAATTTGCCCTAATAATAAATAGAAAGTCTCCATCCACATCAAACAGCTGTGTGTAAAATAATTTGTATAATTTTTGAACTGAAGTCAGGGGCCACACAAAATCAGTTCTGAGGCCACAAATGGCCCCCAGGCCACACTTTGGACATCCCTGGTTTATCAGATACACTATACTGCCAAAAGTATTTATACACATATAAACTACAGTGACATTAAATTCTTAATGGGTTTAATGAGGTGTTTGCAGCTACGACAGCTTTGACTCTTCTGGATAAAGTCTTTAAAACAGGAATCCTGCAACCAGTTTGCTCTTAAATGTTTTATACTGGTATGAACTCTTGGAAATATGCAAAGTATTTTTTGGACTAGTCTGATTTCCAGTTTATACAAACAATTATAACAAGTGTTTCTTAAAAGAATTCAGTTGCCAGAGGTGCCACCTCACCTTCTTGTGTTTACAGTCATACCTGTACAGGAAGTTATCATCCAAAGGCACAAACGATCAGTGAAAAAAATAGACCAACTTAAACAAAGCTGTGACTGCAAATAAGAAATAAAGTGTGATATTACAAGATAGAACTTGATGCCAAACGTTGCTGATGTCCCCCGTCGCCATTCAGTAGTGACCAACTGCTCATCACAGGCCTTCATTCTTTAAAGGGATCCATGATTAGTTGTAACTTTATTTGATAAACATATATTTTAACTGTAAAATAAAGATTATAAAAATATTGTAGACTGTTCAGTTTTTATCATTTTTAAACTAAAGGTTTACATGGATGGGGCCATTTTATTTACATGCAAAGCATTCTGGGTAAATGATGACATCAACTAGGTCCTCGGTGCGAGGCTGCTAGCGAGCTATATCCACCCTGAAGGTTAATCTTGGACAATATCTGATGATCGACTCTTTTAAATGAAACCAGAGAGCGTTGACAGAGAGGAGACGGTAGAAATGACTCAGCCTGTAACTGAAAATATGGATGGAGGACAACAGTTTAGCTTTTTAGTTTGTTTTTCATGCTAGCACTGAGCTAATACATATAAGGCAATATGGCGTCTGTGCTAGCGCAAAGCTAATAGGCTAAGCTGAGGTTCTTCTTCCATGAAGCAGCTCTGTTGTCCTCCATCCATATTTTCAGTTACAGGCTGAGTCATTTCTACCTTCTCCTCTCTGTCAACGCTCTCTGGTTTCATTTAAAAGAGTCGATCATCAGATATTGWCCAAGATTAACCTTCAGGGTGGATATAGCTCGCTAGCAGCCTCGCACCRAGRACCTATCCACRTCATCATTTACCCAGAATGCTTTGCATGTAAATAAAATGCCTCTGTCCATGTTAAAATATATTTTTAAAAATTTACATAACTAACCTACAATATTTTTAGTTTTTATTTTACAGTCAAAGTAAATGTTCATCAAATAAATTCTGTTACAACTAATCATGGATCCCTTTAAATAATCTCATAAAATGAAAAGATGGTAGGCCAGTGATTTTGTCAAACTACTACACAAACATGTTKAGCAGGTTTCCCTTATAATGCACACAAAATTTGGTTCAGATTGGATCGTGTATGTGTGTGTGTGATTTACAAACATATGTCAACTGTGTGATGTCTACAAGACTGCATTCCTGTAGAGGGGTGGATTAGGATCGACCAAAATGAATTTGATGCTGATTGGCTGAAATATGTAGAATTTAGAGCCAAACGTTTGTCAACAGCGTAACGTTTGACTTCGCTGCACAGCCATGACCATGCCTTTCACGAAAACGTCTTTGTGCTTGAAGGCAAATGAGATGAAGTTCTTTGTGTTCTGACGCAATGTGTTGATTAGGTCAAGATAATCAGAGATGGAGCTTTCCAAGCCAAAAAAGGTCACTTCCTGTTGTCAGAGGGGCGGGGATTTGATGATGTCATATGACCACATGGTATGGTCGGGCATACAACATGGATGACTCGTACCAAGTTTGGTGTATTTTAGCCTTTCTATGTGAAAGTTACATCTTTCTGAAATTGTAACAGACTGACGGATGGAGAGCATTTCTAAGGCCCTGCCTCAGTGATGGGGGACAAAAAGGAAAATTAAATTTTTTTTAAACGACAGTTTGACTTTTCATATCAGGACGAATTCACACACAGCTGGTTTTATTAGCAGCAAGAGTTAACAGAGAGCAGATCTTCTAAACGTCTCAGAAAGCCACAAAACAAATCAAATACTAATGTTTTCTGGAGTGAACCAATCATTCTGTCAAAGCGCGCTCATTAAAAAAAATGTCTGCAGTAGGATTTTTATAAAATCTAAGAGAACCTACACAACCACATACACACACCTGGATGAAAACTGTTTTCAGTTTCAACAGTTGAACTATCCTGGAGTCTATGTTTCATGTGTTCCAGTCAGAAGTGTTTCTCTGTGCTCCTCTTTATGCTTCACATCAAAGCAGCAYGGCTGGAATGTTGGTTTGTACCTGAAACAGTTCACAGAAGTCTCTGTCCAATAAATAACTCTGACCGCAGTAACAAGCTGTTTCTGTCCATGTGGAGAGGGTCTCAGTCAGGCCAGCAGCTAGGCTGAGGACTGGGCCTGCAGGTCTGGACTCAAGTCTGGACCTGTCTGAGGAGAGCAGCTGTTCGGTTCCATCCCTGAGCTCTCTTTCCTCATGTTCTTCCTCTGCTCTTCTTCTTCTTCTTCTTCTTCTTCTTCAGCTTTCCGCTTCTCTGCCTTGGTTTTGAACCGCAGCCCGTGGCCTGAAAATCACAGAGGAATTAAATGTCTTTTCTCCCCCGCCAACGTTTTCCTTTTCTCTGAAGGAGTCACAAATAAATACAAATGCAACACAAAATAACTCATGACAGGTTTTTCTAAATATGGAGCTAAATTTGGCATGGTAGTAGCTGAGACTCATCTTCAAAATATCCTTATGCAAAATCTCACACCCGTTCAACATTAAATGATTTTAGTTTGTGAACATGTTCAAAACTCAAACAAGGCTGCCAGCATCTGAGACTCAGGCAAGACAATGGCACGCCCTGTGAAGGTTTTGAGATATTCTAGAGATTTCTGCTCATAAATGCCATTCARCTAGAGTTCAGATTTATAGTAAGACGTCAGGACAAAATTACATGCTTGATGATCAGGTTTCAGTTTTAATAAGTCTAAAATACATTTAGCACAGAAAACTAAACGAGGACGCACAATCTAAAGTTGTGTTAATCTGCCAGATTTATGCATGTATAATGCAAGAATATTTAACCCCAAATATCACCCATAAAATTTGAGAGTAGTAGCTTTTATACACAGGTGTAAATTTTGACTTTTTTTTCTAGTGTAYTACCACAATAAATTACAATATTCTCTTGTATATAACTGAAAAATTGTGTTGCGGTAATAAAATCTTATAATTTCTCCCTCTGTCCTCTTGCTGTAGAATACTACAAGCATAGATAAGCAAATTAAAAATAGCAGTTTTTTTTTCCGCACTGGCATCAGAGGAGGAAAAACTTTTTTATTTTGTTAACTGTGGAGCAGGGATGAAATGAAGGCGAGGGCATCAGTGGCACGGTCAATAAAACCAGACGAGCTGCTCTTTGAAGCTGTCCATCTTGCTAATATAACAACCAGCTTCGGCTGTCGGATCAGACTGTTCTAGAATTTTACGCTGCTTCTTGGCAGCCTGTGATCTGCAGYCACAAACACACCCACAGGCGTGTTAATAATCTGTTCACACCACAGGGTATACTGCAAGTGCTGAAAAATCCTGAAATCTGTGTGAAATTAGGGATAGCATTATACATTTTTAAATGTAAAGCTTACTCTGGGCTCGGGCCTCTAAGAGTTAATTAGTTCAGTTGGATCGGGCTTGGACACACTGTTTATAGGCTTGGACCAGGTCAGGTCGGATATTTTAGGCCTAAACTCTACATTCAACAACTCGCCACCAACAGCTGCAGCCCTTTGAGATTTTAGCTTAATGATCAGGACCTGTCGGCACATTTTGTAAAATATACTTAAAAAACCCCGTCCTCCATGTGTGTAGTTGTGTTGAGTGTACTAACTTTGACAGTCTGCCACCTCTTTAAAAGCCTTCTTCTTACAGCAGGCTCGACACAGGTTGAAGACACATTTATTTCCCTGTACAACAAAATAAAAGAGACAAACTCAACTGAAAAACTAACATATTGTTTATGAATTAATCAATAAGACAACTGGCACTAAATCATTCAAAACATATAGTCTTTAGTGCAGAAACTGGTATTATTTGAGAAAATGGAGATCGTTTCWCGAGTCTTCATCACATGAAAACCACAGAGCTTCAACTGACTCTTACCTTTGGGTTGCCACACTGTTCACATTTGAGGTATTTGGCTACAAAAAGATAAAAAAGTAGTCAGATTTCTTCTTCTACTGGTCAGTTGTGCTTCAGCTTGAAATGAGAAAATGAGAAGYGGAGAAAAACTCACGTTTCTGATCAGGACTGAAGGTTTTGTGGGGATTGCAGGATCTTTTTTCCTGTTTATTTTGGGAGAGGGTGTCAGCTGCTCCGTCTACGTTCTCCAGCTCCCTCTTCTGGCACAACATTTCCTTCACCTTTGACCCCCAACAATAACCATTGGTAATCTGAGGCTTCGGCCTGTAGAGTGTTGGCAGGTGAAAGTAGAAAAACTGTGACAACTGGCTTCATAAATGGAGTGTATTATATCTATAATATATATCATAATATTTGAATATTCTATTACAGAGGCTTGAACAGATTTGTGATTACAGGAACAACTCTAAGACGGTTTAAATAACAATTATCTAATAATTGCAAATTTGTTCATGCTAATAATGAATCCTGTTCTTACACCAATTTATGGAGTTCCTCAGGGTGCAGTGGTTGGACCATACTTTTTATTTGTACAGTAYATACTTCTATTAGGTAACATTATTAGGCAGTACACAATATATTTCCATAACGAGGATACTCATTTATAGTTATCAATGAAACCCAGAGGTGCATAGTAACTAAAAATATTTACTTCWTTAAAGCAGTGTTTTTCAACCCTGGTCCTCAAGGCACACTGCCCTGCATGCTGTAGATGTTTCCCTGCTTCAACATAGCTGATGTCAATTCATATCTGATTAACAGGCTTTTGTTGAACTGTAATCATCTGAATCATCTGTGTTGAAGCAG
Source organism: Austrofundulus limnaeus (assembly GCF_001266775.1). Taxonomy (NCBI): domain Eukaryota; kingdom Metazoa; phylum Chordata; class Actinopteri; order Cyprinodontiformes; family Rivulidae; genus Austrofundulus; species Austrofundulus limnaeus. Next base: position 136,323 of record NW_013952819.1, read on the forward strand.
GGAAACCTCTAAACATGCAGGGCAGTGCGCCGTGAGGACCAGGGTTGGAAAACACTGCTTTAGAGTACTTATATTTTATAGCCCCTATTTTTTTATTTTATTTTTTTGGTAACGCTTTCTTTTACGGTACCCTTATTACCATGTAATTACAAGTTAATAACAAAATGGTAATTAAATGTAATTACTACCTTATTACCATGTAATTACGTGGTAATTAGGGTACACTTTTACTACGTAATTACTAGTCTGCAGTAATGTAGCACTTACCTGGTAATGTATTACAATTCACTATGTAATACCTAAATAAGTAGTAGGTAATTTGGACAGTTTTACAGTTATATTTTATTGCAATTAACYACTAACCCCAAAATTTAGTTGCATTCTTTTGGTTATAAATATAGTGTTGAGTTACTATTGAATAGTAATTTGATTGTAGTTACCCAATAAAGGTAGTTTTACTAACAGTAATTTTTCTTTTGTACTCTAATTACCATGTAATTACATGGTAATAAGGGTACCGTAAAGGAAAGYGTTGCTTTTTTTGAAGATTTATAATTTTATCAAGTATTTTTAATCACAAGTTTACATATATTTTGTTACTTTCAAAACATAAAAATATACTTTTACTTATTTCCTTTAAAATTCAACACCTAAATTACACGTTACAAATTTAACTACGACCAAACTCATCATGGAAAGAGTTGTTCACTCACTCTAGAAAATGAAGTGTTTAAATTTACTTAACCAAACTGGTTTCACTAAACCTAACTGAGTAAATGTAAAGCAGTTTATATGTTTTCTTTATAAGAAAATGTGTAAATTAATCAATTTACTCAACTCAGTTTAGTGGAAACAGTTTGGTTAAGTAAATTCAACACTTCATTTTTTAGATTGTGGGTAAAAATAYTTCTTTTACTTTACGTATTATTGTCAGCAGTTTTATAACTTTTACATAAGAACTTTTCTTATCGGTGAGATGAATTTTTACCAAAGTCATTTTATGTAAAGGTATTTTTATTTTTCCTTAGTTATTTTTAAGTACCTCTGATGAAACCTGCTGAATCCAATAAGTTACTTAGATTATAGACATGTCTGTTAATGTCCTATAGGCCTTATAACAACAACAAAAAGAAATGTTTGAAAAACAGATATCAAGGTGCATTTGTTCAAAATAATTTGATCTAGACGTGATGCAAAACAAAAAGCATGAATAAAAAACAAATAACAGCCAATGTGAAGATACAAAATTATAAAAATGTTAAAACCTCACTCTTAGTTTCTTAGTTGGCCAAGTGCTACTGTAGGAGAATGTCTGATATTAAATAAATACATAAATAACCTGCAGCAGTATTTCAATGCTTCATCTGATGCACCTGTCATCACTGTCTGCTGCTGTAATTAGCARTGATGAAACTTTCCCACACAGCTGATTTAAACACAAGCAGATCATTTCATCTAAACTAGTTATTCTTGCTTTGCTTTGGTGTAAAGTGCTTTAGTGTCTCTGCTCTGTTAGGGTTAGCTCTACTAATAAATGCAATGCATCCTGTAACAAGTCCCTGGGAAAATGTTGCTCCCAACACATTTGTAATACATCCTTCTGATTCCTGACGAGCTCACATCAACAGCACTAATGAATAAGATGAACTGTAGAAGCAGATCTCAATGACTCACTCTGGTCTGACATATGGCTGGCAGATCCAGTGAGGGAAGGGCAGGTCGCTCGCATGCTCCCGTCCATTCTTCCCCTCAGCTATCTCCTTCTGCATGGAGAGACAGGCAGCTGCTGTAAAACACCATCAAAACAACAAACACACACATACACTCACCGGCCACTTTATTAGGTACACCTGTCCAACTGCTCGTTAACACTTAATTTCTAATCAGCCAATCACATGGCGGCAACTCGGTGCATTTAAGCATGTAGACATGGTCAAGACAATCTCCTGCAGTTCAAACCGAGCATCAGTATGGGGAAGAAAGGTGATTTGAGTGCCTTTGAAC
>NW_013952819.1:139356-143965 GCF_001266775.1 Austrofundulus limnaeus
TTGAGGCAGTTCTGAAGGCAAAAGGGGGTCCAACCCGTTACTAGCGTGGTGTACCTAATAAAGTGGCCGGTGAGTGTATATATACACAAACATATCTTCATCAACCACACAATGGAGTTACGGAAGAAATGTGTTGTCATTAAATGAACACAACACATATCCTGAGTATTGTTTGTGTTCTCTGGATCAATATCTRCTCACAAATAATTTATACATTAATCATTAAAACCATGATTTTAAGTCATCTTCCTTCAATCACTTAGTACTTTTAGAAAAAATTTAAATCAGACCATCATGAGAAAAAGAGTCGATTTTCTTTCAAAAAAGGGTTTTATGGCTCAGGATCTGGTCCCTGCCAGTTTATAAAATAAATTAGATCGGACATCATGTGTACACAACAGATTCCAACATGTTGTTGTTTATTTAACACAAAGATAAAATGGAAAAACTGTGAGTGGAAAACCTACGTCCAGCTGTTCTAACATGATTTAAAAAGAAAGTATCAGCTAGTGATGGTGGGATGGAGAGAGAGATGGACCAAAGAACTGTTCTGTTGTTGTTCCGGTCTGTCGTCCACGTGCTTTCCACACCTTGCCTTGAACCATGACCACAAAAACAAGATCTAAAATGCTGTTTTACCTGGCAGTGCTGCTTCAGCTCTCTGCTTACTTCAGCCAGACCCTCCAGGGTCTTCACCTTACCCAGCTTGTCCCTCAGGTCCTGATAGATCTGCAGTCTGAACAAAATCACTGAATGACTAAATGAATCAGCTCTGCTACACACGTTAGGAGTGGCTGCTCTGTCAGCTGTTCTGTAGAAACAGGTTTTAGTGGGAAGCAGAGCAAAGCAACATGAGCAAATACAAGTTTTTTATAAAAAAAAAATTATAAATAAACTTGTGTTTATATAGTAAGTTTTCCAGACATTATGATGTCCCAGCTGAAGAGATTATATCACGGTGGTGAAAACTAACTGATTTTTACACAAGATTTAAGTTACTTGTTTGTAAAATGAGCCTAGATTTTAATTAGATTTTTGGTATTTTACCGTTTTTATTTCCTGCTTTTATTTTTTCTGTGTTTTTTGATTGAATTGGTTTTGAATAAGCCATGTTTGAATGTTGATTCTGTATAGCACTTTGGTCTGCTGTGGTGCATAAAGTGCTTTACAAATAAAGTTGGACTGGATTTGAGGTCTTAAAGGTTAGCATTAGACCACTTTATTATTAGGCAGCAAACTAAAATGTGAAAGAATCACTGAAATAAATCAAATCCTTGCTGCTTCACACTGGAGTGAATCTCTAATAAATCTAAAAGGTTTCCAAACTTTACTTTAAACAATCCTTTGTGTGCAAGTCTTAAAACTAAGGTTTAGATCAGGGCTCAGAAGGCCACTTCAGAGCCTTTTGGTTTGGTCCCTCCATATCCACCTCTCGCCAAACTTGGGGAAAAGACGGCGCAGAGCGAGGCTGAGCGCTGTGTGTGGTCCTCACAAAGACAGGAAGACGTGTGTGAGATTAGACGTGCAGCTCTGCTTTTAATCACGTTGCACCAATGCGACAGCTTTGCAAGCTACTTTTTCTTTCTTTAAAAGAAAATGCGACAGGTGAAGCTACAGCATGGTTACTACCTTATCAATAATTACTGCCTTTTTTCTTTCTCTGTGGGTGGGGGGTCAGCTTCACTCAGCTGCAGGTGAACACCTCCCGGGAACGCACACGTTTCCTGGACTATTTTCCACTGAGGATTACTCGTATTTTATTTTTATTATATTTCTAAAAGCACTTCACAGCATTTCCCCGTGTTTTCACGTCACGAGCGCAACAAAACCGGACGGATCAGCTGACTGTTTTTAAAGTGAGGGGCAGCGACTTTACAGCAGCTGCACCTGTCAGTCTGCAGCTCGGCTCCGACCAGCCCGGGACTGAAGAGTTCACACGTCAACCCCTTCAGACGTTTAACGTGTATAATGAGCATAAAAAAATCTGTAATTTGCTCAAAAAATCAGTATTAATCATGCGGATGGAGAAGAGGAGCGCTGACCGCAGCTGCGCGGGGTGGTGGGGAGGAGGAGGAGGGTCTTTTAAAGACGTGTCTACATTTGACTTTTATTTTTTCTAAAATCACAGAGTTCTCTGAGTCAGCTTCAGATGTTTGTAGTTAATCATAATATCTTCAAAATTTAACCAGGTGTTTCAATGCCTTTAAATTACACAATAATTTACTGGAGAAACTTGTCAGTTTGGTTAAAAAAAACAGTATTTTTTTTCTGTGCAGAGAACTTCCTCTGCTATAATTTATTTTAAATAAATATATCAAAGCTCCTCAGTTGAAAACACTAAAATTATTAGAAAAGATGTTTAAAAAAACTTCTTTCCTCAGAAAGTCTTCAGTCCTCCTGTCCTCCTTGTTCCTAATCAGGGTCAGGGTGGGGCTGGAACCTGTCCTCACTGCCTTTGGGTGAAGGCAGGGGACACCTGGACAGGTCTCCAGTTCACCAGAGACACCTGGACAGGTCTCCAGTCTCCATCAGGGACACAAAAGAGACAATCAACCATCCACACTCTGTCACACCTAGAGTCACACAGAAGAGCTCCAGAAGGTTTCAAACTGAGAACTCTGGACTCAGATCATCTGCTGCACACAGTTCTGATCACTTATCAATAATAATTTTATTGATAATTATCATGAGCAGTCCTTAACTAGGATTTAGTTGGGCAATTAAATATTCATGTATGTGTAAATTTATTACCATAATTGCAGGTGAGTCGTGTAAATTTATGTTTTTATAAAACAAGTAACCCCACCCCGCCAAGACCAATTTCTTAGGGGAAACACTGCATCTTATTCTGATTGTGGAAAACTGACCTGACTGCGCATGTCTTCTGACTTTCATCTAGCGGTTTTTGCTATTTTGTGGAGGGAGTTTCCAGCAGCACAGAACTTTGCCTCCAGTTTTCTGAAGGCCGCTTCGCAAAAAAAAAAAGTCTGTGCTTCACCTGTAGCTGAACAAGAGTGCAGTAACATGTCCACCATTATTAAAGCCTGTCGCAGGTCCATTCTGAGCTCAGAAGCTGGTTGTTTATGTTCATGACGAAAGTAGAACTTTTTTCTGTGTTTTTGTTTTTTTTTAGGGAAAGTTAACAACTGCACATCAGTGCTTCTATTCTGAATAAAAGCTTGGTGCATGTAAACACTCATGATCGGATTGTGCGCATGTAAACAATATATTCTGATTATTTAATCCGAATACATTTCAATCTGATCAAAGAATTTTGCGCAAGTAAACATAGCTACTTATTTCCAGCCAAAGAGTATTTTTCATCTTGTTTTGGGACGATATACTAAGCAGCAGAATGTGTTTGACTATTAATCTTGTTAGCATGGAAATGTTTTCCTCATTTCAAGTCTTACAAAGCCTAAATGTCTTACTCCACCGGCAGATTATTACAATTTGACAATCTGAGTCTGAACGCCAACTCAAATTGGTGTTCGGCGGCTCGCCTGGGTTTTTTTCTTTGCTGTTGTTGGGCGGCTTCTTCTTCCAGTTGGTGGACTGGGTATTGAAACTAGATATCGAAATTTAAAATTATACAAACGATTCAGGGAGAATTGAAACATTAGTCCTGGTTCCAATTGATACTCGAGACTCGATGCCCAATCCTACTCTGCAACACTAACTCCAGAAATCCCAAATTAACAAAAACAAAAGTTTTCCACCAGATCTTGTGGATATCAGAGATCTAACTTCATACACGCTCTGTCCTGTGCTAAAGCCAGTCAACAGGATCCCTCCAACAAAACCAGACCAAGAAATCAAACCTGAGAAGATACATACGTGTGATGCCAGAGCTTGAAGAGGTGGCCTCGTACGTAGGACAGCGAGCAGGGRGGATGCTGCTTCACTATCTCCAGATACTCCTCAGCCATTTCCCACACCGGGGGACTGCAGCCCTCAAACAGCGCTGGGTTATGGAGGTTCCCCTCTACAAACAATGCGACAAACACATGGGTTTCAAAGTCATCTGAAGCGCTGACAGCACATTTGATCCCCTTCGCTCTGACCTGCACTCATAACTCCCTGCACTCCTGTTTCCTGAATGCAGCGCTCCACATCACTCAGGTGTTGGATGTTGCCATTTGCAAACACTGGAATATTTACTGCCTTCCTGTAACAGAACCACACCAGAATAAAATGAAATGGAACGGACAATTATCGGGCCTCGTCCTTGTATCGACGTCATTAAACAGTAAAACAGAGAATCTGGCTCACCGTACGGCTGTGATGTGCTCCCAGCTGGCGATACCCGTCAACGCACCTTTCTGCTCTTTGGTTCGGCCGTGCACCGTCAGCAACTGGAGAAGTTCACCAAACCAACACTTCAGACTTCAGATTGTTTTTACATTTATTTTACAGAGCCAAATAACTGGTGGATTTTCAGTGCTGTGAAAACTAACCAAATCCCCTGACAGGTGTCTACTGCTTTACAAACCAACATGGCCTCATGTCAAACAGTGATCAACCTCCTTGTTAAATCAAAGGTTCAAAGTGTTTGTTTCAGAGAATGATTAAAATAAGTTTGTTAAAGAAATATGAAACTGTTTAATGT
>NW_013952819.1:143975-145428 GCF_001266775.1 Austrofundulus limnaeus
GAAGCTTTTATTTTGTTTTGTTTTTTTATTATTATTGTTTGAAATTAATTTAGGAAAAAAGGGACAGATATAAGATTTTTTTCTTCTTTCTGCCTTTTTTCATTTCAAGTGTGATTTATTTTCTTTATTGTGTATAAAATTTTTATTTTTATATGAAACGAATAAATGAAATTTAAAAGAATGTGATTTTTTAGGGAGTTTTACTGCCTGATTAAAGCCAGACCTGTGGAACACAGAAACACTCACTAATGAAGAAAACCTTCCTAAAATGACTCCAAGACCTCATCAACGACTCATCTAGGAGGTCCCAAAAACCCCAGACCAACATCTACAGCCCTGCAGGCTTCCCCTGCCTCAGCAAAGGTTCAAGATTCAACAATAAGAAAGAGACGAAGAGTGAAAATGGCCTCATTGGGAGAAAAGAACAAAACCACAGCTGAAAAGAAGAAAAAATAACTCAAAGGTTCAGATTACATTTTCACATGATTAAACATGGAACTTTCTGAAAGGTGCGAGTTAGACTTGGTGGTATGACAGTATACTGAGACATGGTGACTATTCAAAAATTGTAACGGTATATTAACCCTCTGGAGCCTAGTCACGTGACCTATTTAAACCACTCTGGCCAGAAAGATGCACCAACTCTGAAAGTCTGTTTCAGTTTGTGTCAAAAATAGACTTCAATCTTTAACCTAGTTTTTAAATCATAAAGACAGGCTAAATAAAGCTGGAGTTTTTATAAAGTATATGTCACTCTTTTCCTGAACATGACCGTCCTGTTTAAAGCATGTTGCAGCGTCAGGAAGCAGGAAACACAGCAGTCTCATGGAAAAAACACTGCAATCTAGTCAGTGTCATACCTCTCTCGAGGTGAAAACAAATACCCCCCAACCTCCTTTTTGACTGAGGCCCAAAGTCATCTGACAATTACCAAAAGCTCTACAGGAAGAAAAAAATAAAATAAAAATATTCTCTTGAAAAACAGTCCAAACGTTTCAATGAAGAAGAACGAGGTGACCTACTCAACATTTTGTAGATAACGCAACATGTCACAGACATGCCCCACCCCAGTAATACCCTACAGTATTTCTACATAGAATATGTCGGTATGAAATCAATAACGCCCAACCCTAGTATGAGTAAAACAGTCAAACACGGAGGTGGGATTGTGGTGGTCTGGGACCTGGACGACTTGCTGTAACTGATGGGRCCATAAATTCTGCTCTCCACCAAGAAGATCCTGAAGGAGAATGTCAGGCCATCTGTTCATGACTTTAGGCTTCAGCTGATCTGGATTCTTCATCAGAACAATGAGCCTCATGCAAGAACCGTTCGTACGCACAGATTTGTTCTTAAGTTGTGCGTACGAGTGATTTAGGAGAATTTGTGGCATTCACCAATGTATTCTGAGATTTTTTTCAGATACGAACAAAATTCACGAGTGGTCCAGACC
>NW_013952819.1:145907-148495 GCF_001266775.1 Austrofundulus limnaeus
CTTCCTTGTATCTGAGGCAGGAAACATAACCTTATATGGTGTTTTTGGGGTGGTAATTATGCCAATCTCCTCTCGTGTGCACGAGCAGCTGGATAGAACAGGTGTAAATTACGCAGCTCATTTACGCACTTTTCCTGAAGATAGAAGAGTTTGTTGAATCTGACGTGACATGTCCGTACGAACTCTTTGTACAAACAAAAGTAAGAGAAATTTAGGATAAGAATACGAACATGTTCTTGCATGAGGCCCAATGAGCTATCAGCAGCAACATTCCTCCACAGCTGAGTGATGTTATTGTAGCTGAAGGCAGCACAAGGCACAGTCCAGACAGTTATTAGGTTTAGGGCAGAATTTGTCCTCACACAGGGCCAGGTTGGTTTGAGCAGCTTTTCTGTTTTTATGAAATCATGATTGAAAAACTGTATTTTGTGTTTACTCAGGTTATCTTTGATCGTTTGAAACATGTAAGCACGGCAAAACCAGATGAAATGTGTAAGAGGAGAAAGCCTTTTTCACAGCACTGCCTGATGTTTCTGAGAGCTCCAACCTGACATCCAGCTTTCTCCAGCATCTGGGCGTACTGGACCGTCTTCTCAATCTCCTTGAAGACCCGGACCTTACATGTGATGGGCACTGAGAGCTTTTCATTGGCTAGACTGACTGACAGACGAGGCAGAAACAATGGATTTTTAGAACTTTACAAACAAAATGAGTTGAACAAAATAAGATTAAAAGGTTTTTGTTTTTGTGTGTTTTTAGGGAGTAGTCCCATTCAAGCAGAAACAAGTAAAGAAAAAACTAAAAGGACTCCCTCTGTTTACTGATGCAAAACAAGTTATTTACACTTACCCATCTTCTCTAACAGTTCCCATTCATCCTGCAGGAAAGCTCCGTAGTGTCCTTAAAACAAACATCTGCTCGGTTAGTTCTCTTGATAAAGTGTGGAAGTAGCTTTGCATGAAGCCAGAAGTTCTGACGCTCAGTCACCTCTCTTTGCTATCATCTGTGGGCAGCCCAGGTTCAGGTCGATGGCATCACAGTGGTCCTGAGCCAGGAGGGCAGCTTGAAGGAACACATCTGGATCGTTGGCACAAAACTGACAGAGATAAAGGCAGATAACATCATTACACAACAAACTATTTATTCAGTTCATTCATTTCATTTGATTTTTCATTTAAACAAAAACAAAATACATTCAAAACATGAAACAAAATGAGAGAAAATGAGAAAAAAATACATACACATTTATATTAAAATGAATTGAATTATATCTGCCCCCATTTCCAAATATAACATTAAATTCAACAATACTAATCAAGTAATGGTTTAAATCAGTATTTTGTCAATAAGTCTTCAATTAACAAGATAAGACAAAAAAGATAATAATTAAAAAATTAAAAAAACAAGCTTACAATTTTTTCGAGCTACAAATAGTATTAATAGTAATAAACCAGAATATAAATACATTTAACATGAAAAGGAGTGGGAAGAAGACAAACTTATTTACTCACACTCCCTATTCAATATATAAATTATGTGATTGTTACTGACATTTAGAATGTAATATATTGCATGCATAAACGTTTTTTTCTTTTTCTCTCTTCCTCTTTCCCTCCCCTTCTCCTCCTCTTCCAAAACACATTCCCTCACTCTTCCTTTTTCCTTCCCACTATTCCTTCCCTTCTCTTTTGTTTTCATAATATATTTTCTTGCTAATACCCATGATGTCATCCATAACGTCATCACCAAATCATCATTTACAAGTCAAGGTTTATAAATTTGACTTTAAACTGGGAGATACAACAGTTCATTTTTTATTTACCTTTTCATTTGCTAACTGCTAAAAGGCGAAAGGCAGATGATAATGTTTCTACCTGCCAGCAAAATATCTCACTATAAAGGCCCTGTTGACCTATAACGTATTAGACAACTTATGAAAAGTTTGTCCAACACTAAAGATGAAAAAATCTACTGGAAGCCGCGTTTGGAYCTATACAAACTGTAACAATTACAGCAAATTTAAAGAAGGTATGTGTAAATTTTCACAAGTGGACATAATTTGTGTAAAACGTTACAGTGTGACAGGGTCTTTAGCCACTTCACATTTTAATAAAACTGCAGGCGGTGTACAGCTACAACTGTTGAACTTCTGTAGGCGACCCAGTTCAAGATGGCTGCCACAGCTGACTGACTTTAAAGAATTTTATTTTACAGCTATTGATGTAAACGTTGATGTGGCAGTGTCRGCAACAATAATACTGTGTCATCTCATGGTACCACCAGAGACACGCATTTATTTCAATGTTTGACTAAAACAGCTACAACCCCATGGTGTCCACTAGGAATGTGCCTTTACTAAGTCTTCTTATGTGTTGTGTTTAAAACTACTGGACAAAAAAACTAAAACATGTACGGCTGCAACTAACGATTATTTTAACAATCGATTAATCGATACATTATTTTTTTGATTAATCGATTAATCGGCCAAATCATTAAAACGCTTACCAATTACATGAATGAGTAGATATAAATTAAGTTAACTCCTTAAGGATGCAAGTTATCGATAATGAATTAATCTGAAGTTAATT
>NW_013952819.1:149020-152693 GCF_001266775.1 Austrofundulus limnaeus
CATGATACCAGAGCCTGTCTGTATCATGTCTTGTGACGTCCACGGCCTACCCCAGTTACCACTACTGTACATGTGTGTCAAGGACAGAAAGGCAGATGTGGCAGTGGAAGGTGTCAAATCAGTTTGGAGAGAAAAACAAAGTAAAGAACATGTACCAACATCACCAACATGTACAGCAATGGGAAATCCAGAGTCTAGACCGTTTTGCGTTAGCCGTTAGCTTCACCAGCTGATCACACGGTCACGTGGTTTCTGAGCGCTCCATCTGTTCTATAGATCCTCCTTGGTGCACCCCTATTTTTGGCATAAGTTTATTTGGTGCAATAACTTGTTTATTACTCTGCTCCGTTTGAGGAACCGTTATTGTTCATCAGTCTTGTGTGATCATTGCAGTAATGTAGTAAACAGTGATACAGAAGACAAAGCAGCTGGTGTCTGCATCGAACACAAGTATCTGTCATTGCTCTGGAATCCATCACGCTTGCATACGCAAGAGGAAAAGGTGAGACAATGACATCATTGTTTACTCTGTTCACAGAGAGCAAAAATGCAACAGGGAATTTGAAGATATTTTCACTCCTGAACCTAAAATAAACCTAAAATATTGTTTAACGGCCCCTAAAACACAGATCCTGTGTACCCTCAAGCCTGAAACATAAAAGAACCTTAGTGTATCCACTAAGGGTAAATTTTCCATTGCTGAGTAGAAAGGTTGAGTGTTTGAGGCAGCCCACCTGCGTGGACCCTCACCTGTGTGATGAGAGGTCTGTCCTTCTCGCAGACTTCGTTGTAGAAGTTTTCTCTCCGGTAGTTGGCTTGTTTAACAAACACCTTAGCGTGCAGCATTGGAGTGTAGCACAGGTGAGCCCCGTGTCTCCGGCTCAGCATGCGCCAGGCCAGCTCGCTCTGATCCACCATGGGGGCCAACACATAGCGGGCTTCCTTTAAGGTCTTCCTCCAGAACTCGAACCCACTGAGCTTCTCCATCTGAGCTCACGTCTACCAACAACACAGGACAGGAGATTATAAAAGCATCCGCTGAAGATTACCTTAAACGTTTGTCAACAGAGAATTTAATCCTTGATCAAATTTACAAACATCTGGAGGGACCCAGCTCCCACGCTGAGCTTGTAGCTGCAGATTAACTTCTGCTTTATTAAGATGCAGCCACATATTTTTAATTAATCGTGTTCTTTATCATTTTAATCTACTGGATGAGTTTTTAGCAACGCTTCTAAACATTTTACCAGACAGGAAACAGGGTTCTGATGAATGGAAACATGTCCAATGTTACAAACACAAGCTCACTGCAGGAGCCGGTTCAACTTTATTGGTCTTAATGTTTTACAGACGGAACAGCTCACTGTGGATTTTAGGGAAAACGAAGGAGAAAGCCTAAATCCAGCTTTACTCATGGGGAAACGTGTTGAAGTTGTGAACTCATACACTCAAATTTTACATTTAAGCAACTTATTAAGAAAACTACAAACGTAATAAAATTCAGCAAGTTTGTTTTACACAAATGACCACTTGTGTCTAAGTTACATGAATAACCGATCTAATACTCAGTACATTAACCATTAAGAAAAACATTGCATGGAATAAATGTTATGATTTTACGACTAAAATCCAAAAATAAAGACACACCGACAAGAACATCATGACTTTCTCCAACTGTCACTTGTCCCTTAAGAGAAGGTAAAGTGACATTTAGGTTTAAACCTTGTTTTTTTTTTTGTTTTTTTTAGATTAGCTTGTTGTTTTTACGCGTTTTGTTTCATTTATTTTCTTCTTACAAACAGGTTAGCTGTCATCTCGGCTAACACGTGACGGTCGGACTCCTCCCGCAGGAAGTCCCGCAAATAACCTCACCTGCGTCACCAACAATAACAAACCAGCACAGCCTCGTAATATAACTGTGGGTGAATGTTACATGTAAAAATTTACAAATGAGGTTTCACCTGTTAGAATGAGAGTGGACAGAGTTCCTGACGCAGCACTTTCCAAAACTTGTGCAACTGCGAAATAATCCCGGAGGAAACCGTGACTTCATTCTGTGATCCTGACTCTGCTTCTTCTGTTWCAGGTGCATTACCGCCACCTTCTGGAGTGGAGTGTATGTGTCTTTAACTGTTTTATTATCCTAACATTATGTTATTAGATTATTACTCTAATATTATTTTAAAAGCTAACGCGCTTTAAAATATGTAATTATTATGATATAATCAAATATTACTTCAACTGCTGATCTTTGAAGCAATATCCTAATTTTGAAGTTGTTCTCATCTTTGTAAAAATTTCTCTAAATTTGCTCTCCTTTAAATATTTACAAATGTCTGATCTATTATTTCTATTTATCTGTAATGTTTACAATATCTTGTGTCATGTTTTGTAATTATTTAAACGTGCTATTTAATCTAAACCTTTTTCTTCTTCCTACGATATTTTCCAAATTCACCCACATGTGCCAAAATTTAATATCTTTAAAGATAAAAGTATGAAAACTGTCCTCTGTGTCTCTCACCATGTTATTGATGGCCACCTGTCTGCTGCTCTGCAGGATGGATGTTGAGACCATCAAAGACTCGATGGGAGCAGCCTGATTTCATGATATATTTATTTATTGTAATTTGGCACACCTCAACGTCCATAAAACAGTACAGAATACGTATAAATATGCAACATATTCACGTAAAACTCTTTTGGACTGCAATTCAATATTTATTTAAATTATTTTGACACCACATAACATACTGTTATTTTGAAACCCAGTACAACTTAATGCTAAAATAAAATGAGTCTTGCAAATCTACAAGGAATAACAAACCCAGAAGCCACAAAAACATTATAAAATTTCTTCAATCAGGTATCCTTTGCAGTTGTATAAAATAAAACAAAATGGAATAATTTTCAAGTCTTACAAACCCATATTTTATTCCCAAAGGAACACAGTAAACATTAAACAGTAAAAGTAAGTAATCAGATTTTAAAATAGAATTATTTTTAAATTTTATGGCAGAAACACCCAAGACAGAGGCGACAAAACGCTGTAAAAGGTTGCAGTTTGATTCAGAAACATCTTGAGGAGCATCTATAGTCAGGATGATGGGAAACAGGTCAGGAGGACTGAACATAAAAGGACTATTTTAGAGAAGYTGAACCAGTCTGATGTACAGATCAGCAGAGGTTTAACCATCCACACAAAAATAGTGCAGAACTTCCGACTGACGGTCCAACAGAAAATTGGGAAGACCACGTTTGGTGCATCATGAAACCAAAATCCATGTTTACAGACTTGTTTAAAGAAGAGATGATTACAGGAGGAAATAACATTTTTGAGATGTCATCAAATTCAAATGTTTAATCAGGAATTAAATTTTCAAATCCTTACATTGCTTATTTACATGTTATAGAATGCTTCAACTTTGTCTAAACTAGGCTCCTTCTACAATGTGTGTTTTTCTTTAACGTTGTAATGTTGTTTAATGTATATTTAATACTTTTTGCTCGTTTGCTGTTTGTATGAGCACAATGCTAGAATAGAAACTGAGAAAGCAGAGAAAATAATGTTATGTGTGGCAGGTGCTGCAGTGTGAACACATGTTGTCATCACAACAGATGCAGTGTGCGTGTGTGTGTGTGTGTGTGTGTGTGTGTGTGTGTGTGTGTGTGT
>NW_013952819.1:156151-164217 GCF_001266775.1 Austrofundulus limnaeus
ACCCATAATTGGGTCCCAAGCCCAACTTTGGGAACCAAAGTGCAGTGGTTCCCAAACCTTTCAGCTTTTGAATCACAAAATAACAAAAGTAGAGACCTGTGTCCCCAGCTATTTTTGGATGATAAACATTTGTATCAGGTCAACAAAACATGGGCATAGTAACAATATTTTTTATACTACATTTATCCATTTTAAATATACTAACCTCACTCCTTTGTAACAACTAAGGCAAAAATGTAATTAATTCAGAAAATATTTTCAGGACCCCATCTTGATTTTTTGGGACCCCACCCCAACTTTGGGAAACACTGCTCTAAACAGCTTCAGGAGTTCTGTGAACATGTGTAAATCATCAAAGAGCAGGTGGTCCTCAAACTGAGATATACTGTATATAAATATTCACCAAAAATGCCCCACACACACCTGCAGTTTTGGTTAGTTTTATAAATTTTATATTGAAAACTGATTTGGGAAAAATGTTTGCCTGAATTTGTTTTGCGTTTATATAAATTATTTTCATTTTGATCTTTAGAATGCCAAAATTTACACATCACTTTATATWTTTTTTCCATCTAATGTAGTTTTTAAACATCAAATGTCTATCAGTTACTCAGTACTTGAGTACACATTTTACCAAATACTTGAGTCATTTCTTGGATGGCTACTTTTTACTTTACTTGATTAAAATATGTTGAAATGGTGGTACTTTTACTTGGATTGAGATCTGGTGGTTGTAAAGACCACCAGATCAGGTTGTAAAGGTTCCTACCCAGTGAGTCCAGACCCGGCACCATTTATCCAGTATCTAGTTTCAGTAAGCTGTGTGAACTGTAGCGTCAAGTTTCCTGTTCTTATAGAACCATTTGTGGTCTTCTGCTGCTGTTGACACAGGGTAGAGATTTGTCACCTGATAAGCAGAACAGAGTAAGCTCACAGAGTTTTTCAAAGAGAAAGTGTTTTTATTTACAGGTGCTGTATCGTTTGGACCCAGGGCTGAGGAGGGGGAAGCAGAACGAGAGGTAAGTAACAGTTCCAGAAAGCCTTTACTTGGATTAGTAATGAATGATTGGTTAGTTTTTCTTCTTACAGGTTTTGGTGGTCTCTGTCCGGCACAACAAGGGGAGATCCAACAGAGTGTCTGATCTTCAGCAGAGTGACCTGGAGTCCAATACATGTGAGTGGCACAGTAGAGTTCAATCCTTTAGTGGCAGTGCAGGTGGTGAAAGTGGTGAAACTTCCTTGTGAGCAGTCCGTGGTCAAAAAAGTRACAAAGCTTGGTCCTGGGCAAGAACAGAAATTAACATTACAAAAGCGATGACTAGAATACAAAAATCTATGAGGCTTAGAAACTACCAAATTGCAATGATGCATCAGCGTGGACCAAACATGGAGTGAGCCTTAAAAAGGATCCTGAGCTTGTTAACAAAAACACCCACAGCTGTCGTCAGTCAGGCAGAGGGAGCTCAGGAAAAACACCGATCATGTCAGCTGTAGCTCGTCTGCTTCAAGGTTGGACATGTTGTGAGTTCAGAGAAGGTTTTCTGCAGGTTTTTGAGCTACTGTTAACTTTATGTCATCTCAAATCTGTCTGCCCATTGTCCTCTGACCTCTGAAATTGACAAGGTTTGTTGTTATTTCTTGGTCGCACGCTTATTAAACATTTTTCTCTTTTTTGGACCACTCTGAGATGGTTGGGTGTAAAAATCCCAGTAGATCAGCAGTTTCTGAATTACTCAGACCAGCTTGTCTGTCACTAAGAACCACATCACATTCAAAGTCACTTAAATCCTTATTCTTCTTCTTTTGAACTTGTGAGGCATGTTTGAACTTCGGCATATTGTTTTCACCACGTCTAAAGGCACAGAGTTACAATCTTGTGATTGGCTGATTATTTGTGTTCACGAGCATTTATCTTGTGTACCTAGTAAAAAGTTCGGTGAGATTATAAACCTGACAAGTGATTTTAGAAAAGGGTACTCCTTTGGCTAGCCATTAGTCATTAGCCATTGTTAGCCTAGAAACCTGTGTAAGTTCAGAGGAGACTAAGCTTTTGCAGTGCTGGGTCCTAGCTATGGAACAACTTGCATTAGACCTCCACATTAGCTGTTTTTAAAACTTCACTTAAAACCCAGTTTTACTCTGGCTTTTGCTACATTTTATAATGTTGATTTTTGTGATTTTTTAACAGTTTTTCCTTTGTTTTTATTCTTTTTATCTTTTATTGTTAAGTGTTTTACTGTATTTTATTGTACAGCACGTTATTCCCCTGGAGGAGTTTTAAAGGGCTTTATAAATAAATTGGATTAGATTAAATTAGCCTGGATGAAGACTTTTTCCTCTCTGCTCTATGCCTGATGTCACAGCTGATAAGATCTATCAAATGACAGAACATCACTTTAACTGTTGTTACTGCTTTAAGTTATTACAAAAGAACTTATAGTTTATTTATTGTTGGTCTCATATTTAAAAAAAGGTTGATGTTTGTTGRAATTTCAGGCAGCAAATTTATTGGTGTACTTTAAATCGTTTTCAGTATTCTTGTCCTTCAAACCTACAATTTTAATGTTTTGTTTCACAGTATTTGAGTTGTTGCATTGTGAAACATCTAGGCATGTGTGTAACACAATTTATGTGCACAAACTTTAAAATTCAAGAGTTTTCTGTGAGTGTTGTGCCCTGAATATTAAAGTTATGAGTTTTGTTGGAGCTGTGACCTGATCGGGGGCAGGATTGCTTTTTCATGATGAAGATCAATGCACAGAGTAACATCACACTGGCTTGTGTTGACCTGAMCCCTGTGGGGTAAACGCTGAGCTGCAATTTGTGTTTCTATGGTAACTCTGTGACCTGATGACAAACAGCACTAAAATAAGTGAGCAACGTGCTGCCTCCATGATGACATCACTTATAGAGAAACTGTTGTATGACAGGTGAAGGTAGCCGTGAGGTGGGAAGCAATTACACACAATTTGTGAAAAGATACATACACATAGACTTAAATCACTTTAAAAAACACTGTGCATCTGACAACTTTAATCATGGTCAAGTTGTACACTCTCATCTTTTTTATGTGTGTGTTTTTGAAACAAGAGCTAGACTGTTTTTAGGCTGGTCACCTCACATTTCCGTCATCACGAGGCCTGCAATGACTACGCTACCGGACACCGGATTGTTGGATGTTTAGCTTCACCCCGCTGGCATTTCTGCCTCCCGGCTCACTTCTCCTGCATCTTTAAGAGGCTGTAAACTAGGTGATGGAGCCCAAACCCACTTCATCACTGTCAATATTTGCACTTTCGTGTTTACAATCAGCAGAAATCTAAAAAAAGAAAAGCTAAATACTAAACACACCTGACAAATGTGGCCTTAAATGCTGAGAAACATGATCCTGTAAGGGTGTGTTTTGCCTCGATGCCTATATGTGGCTGTGTGATAAAAGCCGTTCTCTGGAACTTCGGTGGGCTTACAAATCACAGCGGAGGGACAGCTACTGAGCCCGCCCACTATTACAATGCATAATAGGATACAGCAGCGGTAAATCACACTTGTTGTTCGGGGTGAATATCAATTACCTGCAAGACAAGAAAAACAGGATATGCTTGTGGTTGTGTTTAAATTGAATAGTGACTTTAGTATGGATGTAAACAGTATGTCATTTGTTTCTAATTTAAAAGTTGTGGTTGACTGACGTCCCGCTGCAGCGTTGCAGCCTTCGTCAGAAAGCAAGACTTGATTGGTGGCACTAAGGTCAGGTGTTAAACTCAGTCAGGAGCATTGCCTTCTTTCATTGTTCCATTGCATGATCCTTAAAAAGTACGGTACCGTTGTAAAGATGGGAACACATCCATTCATTCTTTTTGTCTTTCTTCAAATAACTTCGTCTATGACCAGGTTGTGATAGCAACAGAGTAAACATGGAAACATGGGAACCCAGACCTGCCCAGTTCTAACTACATCTTCTCCTAAAATGCCAGGGTTCAGCAACCTTTACAACCAGAAGAGACATTTCTGCCACTCCACCCACTAAATAAAATGTGTTAAAAACTGCAAAACCTACTTGAAGATTGGAAAAAAATGTAATACATTTTAAAATTCTATAGTAAATGCATGAATACATCACCGCTAAAACTAAAATAAACTGTTGACGTTTATATCTGTAGTTTTACATTTAAAGACAAAGAAAGAGCAAATAAAACCATCAGTGGAGAAAAGAGAACCCTGACAAGATGGTAAAGAAGATGGATGAATGGATGGATGGATGGACGGATGGATGGATGGACGGACGGACGGACGGACGGACGGACGGAACTACATATTCCCTTGTGAAGGTTACAAGCTACTGACAAAATCCAACGATATGTGACCAAGGACAGGAAGGAATGGGCAATGGTTGAAGGAAACGAGATGGTTGAAGGAAACAAGATGGCCCCACTATAACTCTGGGTACATAATGGACAGGCCTAAACATACTCCTCAATGTCTTTAGTCATGGTTGGCCACCAAAAGGATCTCTGAAGGTTATCTAAGGTTCTACTTACTTCTGGGTGACAAACAAACTTGTCAGTATGGGTTTATTGTAGTACTTGCAATCCCACAGAGGATGGTGTCATGATCCGCTTCAGAGTCTTGAGCCCCTTTGATGAGACTCTTTCAGTTTCCCAGATTATCATTGTAACATAACAATGGTGGTTCCTACCCTAACCTATGGCCACAAATTTTGGGTAGTGACCGAAAGAACAAGATTGCGGATACAAGTGGTCGAAATGAGTTTTCTTCGCAGGTTAGCTGGACTCTCCCTTAGAGAGAGGGTGAGAAGTTCATTTATCCAGGAGAGATTCCGCTGCTCCTCCACATCGAAAGGAGCCAGTTGAGGTGGTTCATCTGGTAAGGATGCCTCCTGGACGCCTCCCTAGGGAGGTGTTTCAGGCATGTCCAATTGGGAGGAGACCCCGAGGAAGACCCAGGACACGCTGGAGAGACTATGTCTCTCGGCTGGCCTGGGAACACCTTGGAGTCCTTCCAGAAGAGCTGGAAGACGTGGCTGGGGAAAGACAGGTCTGGGATACCCTGCTCAAGGTGCTGCCCCCGCAATCTGACCTCAGATAAAGCAGAAGATAATGGATGGATGTACATATGAAAACCTACGGAACAAAGCAACGTCTTTAGGCTTTAGAGCCACTGAGCATCATCATCTTCACAAAGAGAATAATCAAAAACTTTGCAAAAAATCTGACACAAATATTGTTAAAGAGGCATTCAGTGGGATTAGAAGTGCTCCAGACCAGAGTTGCACCCTATGCACCGATAACACAAGCGATCTTGTCTAATGAGAAGGTCTCACAAGTCTAATGAGAAAGTTCGGGGAGTGTTTTTAAAAATGAGGGAACATTGCAAGAAAAATCCTCCATAACAGTCAGACTCATTCTCATATGGTTAGAAAGGAAGTGAGGTTGGGACTTTGTGAGGCACTGAAAAAGTTGCTTCCAGTGGAGGAGAAAGTGATGAATCAAGCATCGACTGTGAAGGAAGCTAGCCTAAGAAGCTAACAGGAAATTGCTTGCACTGTAAACAACCATCCCCTTCCAGGAAGAGAAAAGTACTGAGCTGAATGAGATGGCTGTAGTTCTGCAGGCTTTGGAGGAAAATTTTAATAATCAATACAGACTGAATGGCTTCATTCACTTCCTCCGCTTCTATTGCTAAACGACAGGCAAACTACAATTCCAAGAAGACGCAGAAAATCAACGTCATCGTTCACAACTCCTCCTTCTGTTTGCTGATTGGCCTGGTTGAAATTCTACCAGAGAAATCCAAGTCAGTGGGAGAAAGCCCAGGCAGAGCAGAGAAGAGAAAATAGAATCGGTTAACGTCACAAATTTGTGACTGGAATGGCTTTGAATCTTCTGAGCTGAGTTCTGAAAGTTTGCAATGAAGTGAGTCGTGTGTCCATCTTTTGCCAGTTTTTGCAAACCATAAATTATTTTTGCACAGCTTGGAAAACTGTATTTTCTACCATGCACATTATTTTGTTTTCCACCTCCTACTACATWGTCCCTGCCTTGGCCTGCTGTACCCACCTGTCTTCTGGGCAGCCAGCTACACGTTTTAAACCACCAAAGTACTCTTTAAAACATGAAAGTAGGCAGATTTGAACCCATCTTTCAATAAATAAAATTTATCCTCAGCATGGTTTCAGAGCCATGGAAGATCAAATCACAGCTGCAGCAGTCTTGAGATGGGTTGAGGATGCTCACATCAACTGAGTAGAGATAAAATTCCTCCTGCAATCTTTTAAATGTGTTCAAAACCTGTGAATCTAATCTAAGTTAATTGAAAACCCTTGTTTTAGGACATTTTTTAGAATCTTACACAAATGCTGTTTGTCAACTTGTTGTCAACATTCGCCTGCTGGCCTTGGGACAAATTAATTCACGAGGCCTCGCTGGTTATTTTGTGGGTTAATGTCTTCCCAGAACCACCTTGAAGAAAACATGGATTTGAGTGAGCATACTACTGATTTTTACATCATGAATTAGTGATTAAATTCAACCCAAATGTCTATTTTTTTTTCTTCCAGCTTCTGTCACTGCCTCCATAAGGACACAGCCATAAAGCAGTATGGGAGGTGCTGTGGTGGATGTGGGTCCAACAGGTGTGAAGGCTCCAGATGGAGGTTGGGGTTGGGCCGTGTTGGCTGGATGTTTCGTCATCACGGGATTCTCCTACGCTTTCCCTAAAGCAGTTAGCGTCTTTTTCAAAGAGCTGATCAGGGAGTTTGGTGTTGGATACAGTGACACAGCCTGGATCTCCTCCATACTGCTGGCCATGCTTTACGGCACAGGTAGGCTGCTTCTTCTTTATGTTATACACAAAGGCAGACAGACAGCTGTAATATTCAGGTCAGTTAATGCACCAGCTTATAGCTAACATTCATATTTTGTGGTTCAGTCTAATGGAATCAGGACATGGTTTTTATTTTTCCAAACTCCTGAAGATTTTTACAACTCAGTGATGTTGTGTTGGTGTTGTAATTTTATTCTTGTTAACAAACTGGCTGCTTTATAAACACTTCACTTCATCAAAAGATGGGCTTTCTTGGCACAACCTGAAACTCAGATGAATGTTTCATTTGGTTGTAACACACATACACACAATACTCTGAAGTAATGACGTTAAATGAAGGGAATTTATGTTTTAAATTGATCTAAAATTACATTAAAATGGTAAGTGAAACATGATCCAACACTTCTAAGTTCTACCACCAAGCAAGAGACAGAATGAAGAGCAAGAAACTCTCTAGATGTACGCTCAATGATTATTTCCTGAAACTTGTATTAGAATCCAGTGGTTTATAAGATATTTTGCTGACAGACAGACAGAGATGACTTCGAAAAGGAAATGCCAAAGGTCTGAAGAAAGATCTGATGTGATAAGTTGGTGTTCGGATTCTATAAGTTGGAAAACAGTCTCAGCTTCTACCACACCAWACTTTAGCTCAATATGTATAAAATTATCAGATTTATGAATATTTTTCTGTTTCCTATTGATTATCAATGGCAAGCATCTTACACCAGGTTGACTCTAAAAGTTAATTATTGAAGGTTACTTTGCAAAAGTTTCATACATTCAGGCTTCATTCATTCATGACTTGTTGGAGAGCATGTTGTCCTATTCTTGCATGAGAGGTTTGGTTATTGTTTTTTTAATACTTGTAAATACTTTTCTACATTAATGCAGCCTTTCCAGATGTGTAAGCTGCCCATGCCATAAGCAATAATACACCTCCATATCATCAGAGAGGCAAGCTTTTGAACAGAGCTCTGATAGAAAAAAAAGATGACAGCACTTCTGAATGGTGTTCTTATGACTTTTTTTGATTTTAAAGCCTTAACCAGTTTTTTTTTTTTTTTTTTTTTACATAAAAGGAAATTGTGTTTACAGACAACAGGTTGTGGAAGGGCTCCTGGGCTCATGCAGTGATGTCCAGAACAGGGTGAGGGTTTAATATAGTGAACCATGAGGGACAAAGATCACTGGCATTCTAAAAACCCAGAGATGATGATGAT
>NW_013952819.1:164999-181917 GCF_001266775.1 Austrofundulus limnaeus
GCCGTATGCTAAAATAACTAGCAGACACAGCACAGAACATCGACGTCATTCAAAACTCCGCCTTCTGTTCTCTGATTGGCCCAACTAAAAACCTGCCAGCAAAATCCTTGTCTATGGGAGAAGT
This sequence comes from Austrofundulus limnaeus, assembly GCF_001266775.1. Taxonomy (NCBI): domain Eukaryota; kingdom Metazoa; phylum Chordata; class Actinopteri; order Cyprinodontiformes; family Rivulidae; genus Austrofundulus; species Austrofundulus limnaeus. The sequence goes on from NW_013952819.1 coordinate 165,124, forward strand.
CCCAGACAGAGCAGTGAAAGGAAACTAGAATTGAGCGGAGCTGCGTAGGAAGGCAAGGGCCAGGCTAGTTGACCTATTGCTAATAAACCTGATTTGTTGCAAAATGTTTCTCCGTTTGTTTCTCAGTTGTACAACTGGCTCTTACAGCCTTTTTTTTTTTTTGCCTCTGTGCCAACATTTTTAAAGGGGCAGTATCATGTAAAATCTACTTTTTTAAGTTTTATATCATGTTATAATGTTATACTCTCATAAAAACATGCCCAGTCTTGCTTTGACTCATTCATGCATGTTTGAGAAATCCTGCAGCGTTTTTAGGAAGCCATGCTGAGGAGCAAAACGACCAGAAACTCCTTTTGGGACCAGAAACACCCCTGGGGCGTGTCTTTAAGCCGAACTTCCTCATGGCGGGGCGCCCCCGCCCCCTCCCCACACACTCTGCCCATGACTCCTGCAGGCTCTCGGGTGAAAGTGAAACTCAACTGTCTGCTGAGCTCTCAACATTAGTTCTCACTCAGTGAAGCTCTTTTCAGATTAAAAATACCTTTGAGGAAATGTATTTTCAGATGCCAAGTAAACTGCATCATGGCAGCCCCCCGGAACAAATTGGGCGAGACAGAAGCGGAAGGTGGTTCTTAAAGAGACAGAGGCCAATTTAGGTGTTTAGAAGAAGTGATGAGAAGATAAGTTTATTTTCTATTTAAACATCAAAACAGCATTTTAATAACAGCTAAAGGTGACATAGATACTTTATATAGATACTTTGTACAGTATTTAAATGTATGCCTGAGAAACAAATAATATTGCCCCTTTAAGATGTGTCGCTGCCATCAAATTTAGAATTACCTTTTTTTCTTGTAAATTTTAGATTTTTTTTTGTTTCAACGTCTAATATGTTTACTATATTCCATTGTGAATAAAATATGAGTTTGTGTAATCTGTTAATGATTGCATTCTGTTTTAATTTACATTTTACACAGCACCCTACCTGTTTAGTACTGAGGTTGTAATATGATTGTCTGATCAACAAGGCTGGACAAAGAAACAAGCAGCAGCTTCTGCTGAAAAATTAATGATGCTTCAGGGCAAACAGTATCCAGTACAAGATAAACATCTGACTGCTGCAGAAAATGTCTTTACTGATCCATCATGGTGGTGCTAAGAAAATGTGTGATTATCTGGAGATAGACTGTGGACACATCAGGTGTCTGAACCCCCCCCCAACCAAGCGTTTTAGTTTTTCTGCAGTGGGGGGTTTTGTTCTTCCTCAAARGGCCTGTTTCTGTAGGAGCATTAGGAGTAACTGCTTGTCTCATTGCTCTTGTTTTCCTATCTGTGGTAATGACTCCCTCCGTCTTGAATATCTGGGTGAAGTTTGCTCAGGTGCTTAAGTTGAAGGACAGTAAGGACGTGGAGAAGAGGATAGAAACACTGGGAAATACAGTGAGGGAGCTTTGTATCATACTGAAGAGAATTCATGATCAATAAATGGAAGTCTGAATAATATAGCAGGAAACCAGTTGAATCTCTTCTAAATAACTTTATTTTTGTCTCCAGTCAGCTCCAGCACTCAGTAGGCTCCGGAGTAAGAATGAATCATGAATCACATGAATCAGCCTTATAATGTATGTTTCTTCCTGGTTACACCCCTGAAGGTGGTACCTCGTACATCAGATGTACCATCTCTTGTTTATGAGAACACATGATAAGACACGCAGACTCTCATTTTCTGTTTTAAACCTTATRGCTACAATGATCAGAATGTGTAAAATTACAATACTGGATCTAACATTCAGTTAGTCAGTTATAAAATTTACTTCAATGCAAAACTTGTATTATCATTTGGGAGATTTAAAGCCACAGGAGTTTAATAAGAGCAGAGTGGAGGTTTGAAACTCTCCATAGTTTGAATGTTGGCATCTTTGCTGAGCAACAAGCCTCCACTCTTTATGTGTCTGGAGTATTTCTCTGTTGACAAGGAATCTGGGCAGTTTGTGTTGTTGCCCTGATAAAACATCTCCATAAATCTGAAGGTGAACTGATGGGTTAGATGTGTTTGTATTGTTGATAAAAACTAAAATCATTTTCCTTGTGACCTCTCTTCCTGTCTTGTCCTCTTCTTTGCTGTAGGTCAAAGGTCGGGACCGCAGGCCTGTTTCCAATCATTTCAGTGGCTGACACAGCCCGGTTTCTTGACAATTATAATAAATGACATTGCTTCGTCAGCACCTTACATTAGGCATGAAGAAGTTATTTCTTAGCTTTATGTGTTGCAGCTATAAGTCCCAGGTGACAAATGGAGTTGTTTTTTTGTCGGAAAAGCTTTCTTTTCTTTTTTTCCTTTCAAAACAGGCTCCTGTCCCTCTGCGCCTCAGCTGCAGGAGTCACAGTTGTGTTGCATTCAGGAACACAGTAAAAAAATATATTTCCTGACACAACCATCATTGTCATTTCATAAATAGCCTACTATGAAAGTTGATCCATTTATATTGGCATACACCAAATAATAATAATAATAATAATAATAACAATAATAATAATACGTGTGCATATTTAAACAATTAAAGACAAAAAATGCACGATAATCTGACACCAATAATGTCTGTCTCTCACAACACGGCTGCTAAAAATTAGCCATTTGCTGCCCACATTAATTATCTCATGGGCATGCGTTATTATCTCGTGGCCATGTGATTATTTTTTTAAATTCCACATCACCAGACAGGCTTCATAAAATTAGACTGAGTTATAACAATTTTAAAAGTCAATCAGTAGTGGTGGGTTACTTTGGGTTACTTCTAAATGTTAGTGACTTGTAGATGTACATCAAATAAYTGGCTCATAATTGCAAGATAATACACACATTTTCAGTTTTAGTTTCACTGGCTATTGAGTATTTATGACCAGAGAGTCATACATTCTGAATCCACCTCTGCTCTTGTCTTTAGGAGTTCCACAGGGTTTAATCTTAAGTACCCTGCTTTTTTATCTTTATTGTGTCCATTGGGCTTATTATGCAGAAAGTATTAGGTTCTTTTTTATTGTTATGCTGATGACAGTCCGATCTTTATACCACTGAAAAAGGATGCCCTTTCAGTTCAACCACTTCTGTTGTGTCTTGAAGACATCAAAGCCAAGATGGCCCTAAACATTTGGAATTTTAAGAACAAGAAAACAGAAGTGATGATGATTGGTTCCAGTAGCTCCTCTGTACCTCCTACTGTTGATTTGGGATCCCTGGTGCACCTAAAACCAACAGTTTCTAATCTGTTTTTTATGATTTTAAGTTGGATTACCAGATTGAGTAGTTGGCAAGTCCAGTTTTTGTCATCTCAGGCAGCTGGAAAAAGACAAAACTGTTTTTTTTACAAAACAGCCATTTGAAACAGTAATTTATGTTTTTATTAAATCATGGTTTCATTGTATGGCTCTTTACCTTCAAGTTTAAGGCAGTAATACCAAGGGGCAATTTGTTGCACAGCCAGTAGTCAACAAAACAAAAACATTCGTACACAAACACACACATAAAAACTTTTTTATTAAAAAAATTTACTACTTCCTACATTTGGTCAACTGATACCTGCATCCAGATGGAAGCAGCCTGATCTCACCATGGAGTGGGTGATAATTTGGTTGTCTGAAAAATGTTAAACACACTTTTGTTTTCAATAAGTACTTGGACATCTTCTGTTGGTTCAGAACGCTGCTGCTCGGCTTCTAAATGGAGTTTGTCATCACTACTACTCTCACTACTACTACTCTGACTTCCCTCTGACTCCCTGTGCAATTTATAATTGATTTTAAGATAATAATTTTTTTTTTCAAGTTTAAATGGTCTTGCCCCACCCTACCTCTCTGATCTGCTTCACCCACTCCCCTCCAAATGTCAACCCCTTCAGACGTTTATCTGTTTCTTGACCCTCAGAAATCTGTAATTTTCATAAAAATCCGAAACACTGTCACACAATACATTGGGTTTGGAGTGGACAAGCGTATCGTCGGCAACGGGGAAAATAAATAACGTCTGAAGTGGCAGAGGAGCAAGGAGAGGATGACGAGGAGGTGGCGAGCTTATTTCTTTACAGTCTGCCAGCTCGAGTGCTTAAAGAAATTTGATGCAAAGTTGTTGTTTTTTTTATCTGTAAGATTGCCCTTTACATCTGCGTACATGCAGAATGGTAGAAAATCTGTGTAATCTACAGACACTGCAACTTGCCAGTTCCACACACAAAATACATACAGGGAGTAGAAATTAGGACAACACATTGATTAGACTCTGTTTTAGTGGATATTTGTGTAGGGTCTTCCTTTCTGTCTCACTTGGAGCAACATGTTTGATGCTGCAGCAGATAATCAGGCACCATGTTTTGAAATCTGTGCAGGTCCTATCTGCAGCGTTCTGGTGAACCGCTTTGGCTGTCGCCCGGTGATGATGGTGGGAGGTTTGTTTGCCTCTCTGGGAATGATCATGGCCTCCTTCTCCACCAGCATCATCCACATCTATCTCTCTACTGGAGTCATTACAGGTTCAAATATGTGCACATAAATGTTAACATTTCAGTGTGTCTGCCTTCTCTAACCATCAATACAAACTGTGGACAGGTCTTCTTTCTGGTTCTTATTTTATCAGTCTGAGCAAAATTCTTTTCTTTCAAAAAATAAAAAATAAATACATTTATTTAGAACTTAAGAACAGGGATGTTTGGATGCACAATGCTCCACTGACTTCCAGACAGTTAAATGGCAAACAATTGAAGAAATGAGGAACATCTGTGCTGACTGCACCAGGGCTCAGGTGTGAGTGTGGCAGCACTGAGGAGCAGGATCTACCCCAGAGGAAGACTGAACTAAGGCTACGTTCACACTGCAGGCAAATGTGATCCAAATCAGATTTTTTTCATGACAGTCTGAAAATGTAGCCTCCATATTTACTTCTGCAAACAGCAAGCTGAATGTGACGTCACGTCATCTTCTGTGCATGCGGGTCACATCAGAAGGGGACACATCATGAAAAATCCACATTTTTAGCCATTAAATACATTTTGTAATGAACATGGAGTCTCTAGGAGAGCAATGAATTTGAATTTAGTTTCTCCCAGTGCTGCGTAGGTATCTTTATATTCTGATTGGGTCATATTTTTCAACTCGTTCATTTTTCCTCTACCTTTTATGACGCTTTCTGGACTATTAGGTCACAGTTTTGTGACAGAACAGACAGATCTGAACTTACCTATTACAATTTTGCTATCTTCCTTCTCCTCTGGCTCTGGGTCAGACTACCTGTCAGGCTGGATGGACAAGTCCTCTGTTGTTGACATTTTTTAATTAATTTGTAAATAAAAAGTTTCTGCTCCGCTAAATAGCCATWAAGCCCTCTCTCAAACTAGAATGAAATGGTGAAAATCATGCTTTGAAAATTACTTAGTGAATTAGTAATGAACAAATGACAATGTTTGAGTCGTAAATATTTTTTGTCTAATTTAAGGAAATTTTAACATTCTTGGTTTTTGCTGCAGGTCTGGGATTAGCCCTGAACTTCCAACCTTCTCTAATTATGTTGAACCGCTACTTCAGTGAGAAGCGYCCTCTGGCCAATGGGCTTTCAGCGGCAGGGAGCCCTGTGGCCCTGTGCTGCCTCTCACCTTTGGGCCAGGTTCTTCAGTACCAGTACGGATGGAGGGGAGGCTTCCTCATCCTGGGAGGTCTTCTGCTGAACTGCTGCGTGTGCGGGGCCCTCATGAAGCCTCTGGTCCCTCCCAAGTCTGCCCAGAACAAGGAGCTGGACGAGGACGAAGACAAGGAACCAGAGGTGAAAGGAAATAAGAAGAAGGCCAAACTGCTGGACTTCTCTGTGTTCAAAGACCGCGGCTTTCTCATTTACACGGTGGCGGCGTCCATCATGGTGCTGGGCTTGTTCGTGCCGCCCGTGTTTGTTGTGAGCTACGCTAAAGAGCTGGGGAATGAGGACACCAAGTCGGCCCTGCTGCTCACCATCCTGGGTTTCATTGATATTTTTGCCCGACCGACGTGTGGCGTGATCGCCGGACTGAAATGGGTCMGACCTCGGTGCGTCTACTTTTTCAGCTTTGCTATGCTCTTTAATGGCACTGCTGACCTGATTGGCTCACAGGTGGGTGAATGTTTGCTTGTCAAACCAAACAATACAAAGTGAGAAATTTCTTTCAGGTGCTCAGCCGTTTCTCTCGTACCTCTCCCAGTCTAAGGACTACGCATCACTGGTGGTCTTCTGCATTTTCTTTGGCATCTCTTACGGCATGGTGGGTGCACTGCAGTTTGAGGTTCTGATGGCAATAGTTGGTACTGAAAAGTTTTCCAGTGCCATCGGCCTTGTCCTGCTCATGGAGGCTATAGCTGTGCTGGTTGGACCACCAGGAGCAGGTCAGTGGGTACCAATATGTTAATCCTAACAACCCAGTTTATTTTTTTGATTATTTGCAATTACACAGTCTATGTTCACACTGCAAAAACTGTCCATCTTACCAAGTTTTAAAGTCTTATATCCAGCCAAAAAGTCTTTTTGATCTTGTTTTGAGACTGATTTACTAAACAAGAACTGATTGTGTAAGAATAATTATCTTGTTTTAAGAATGCGTCAGATTATTTGTCTTGTTAGTCTGGAAATTTGACTCAAATTAAGTCAAACATTTCTGCCAATGGAGTAAGAAAATTTTACTTGGTAAGATTCTTGAAATACTTGATTTGACTCAATTTTTTCTTATTTCAATTATCTTACAAAGTAAACTTTTCTTACTCCACTGGCAGAAATGTTTGACTTAATTTGAGTCAAATTTTCAGACTAACAAGACAAATAATCTTACACAATCTGAAAACAAGATGATTATTCTTACACAATCAGTTCTTGTTTAGTAAATCAGTCTCAAAACAAGATCAAAAAGACTTTTTGGCTGGATATAAGATTTTAAAACTTGGTAAGATGGACAGTTTTTGCAGTGCAGCACACGTACATTCGTTTAAAAACATGCATGTCAGTTTGAGAAAACAGATCAAAGCTGAACAAATGGTGCCATGCAGAAGTGTAGTACACTGGAGGAGCAGTTCTGCCATTTCTTCATGGTCAATGAATGATGTTAAAGCTGATAAGGAACTAACTGATAACTAAAATTCTGAATGTACACAGCAGTAGGATTATCATAACAAATAGTTACAAAATAATGAGCCTTTCCAACTCACTTTTAATCTCCTCAACTGTTTCCTCAACCCTTCGTTTGTTTCAGGGCGTCTGCTTGATGCCACCAAGAACTACATGTACGTCTTCCTGCTGGCGGGATGTGAGGTGGTGCTCTCAGCTGTGGTTCTGGCCACCTGCAACTTCCTGTTTATCAAGCCGAAGCCCTCCGAGGAGGCAGACAAACTGGAGAGCATCACAGCGACAGATGACTGCACTGCAGAGGCAAGCAGCCGGGGGCCAGAAATGATCGGCGACGAGGAGAAAGGGGCCAGGGAGGAGCAAGAGAAAGCCACGAAGGAGGAGGATAAAAACAGCGAGGAAATGGCTGAGTTCAGGCCAAAGAGCATAACGGTGGACTCACAGGAAGTGGAAAGGTTCCTGAAAGAGCCTCAGCAAAATGGCAGCATGGCTGCTTGTCCTGAAACCTGTCTGTAAGTGTGGGTAGAGGTTCCTGGTGGGATTATTAACCTCACATCTCCATGAAGTCTACTAACTAGCACAATACCTGTTGAACTGCTTTCCCCAACAATTCAGTGTTTATTCAAAGTTTTTTATGTCTGACATTTGCAGGGAGGGCGTTGATTTCACCTGGTCGTAAAATCAGCAATATTTTATCACTTGATGTTTGGACGTTTGTTTTATGTTAACAGTAATAGAAGAAGTCAGTTACAACACTGCCATGTGAATACAGTTCATACCCAGTTGCGGTATTATTATTATTTTTATTAAGTGGCCACCAGCAAACAAAAGTAAATAATAATTTTGTTAAAATTCAGAAAAATCAGTGTAAAAAAATCAGCTTTTTATTTAGTTGATCAGGGAATGTTCGATAAAAACAGGAAAATTCATCTCACAAAAACCCAGGGTCAGTTTATAAACAGAAGCTCCTCCCTATTAATAATAAAGAAGTGCTAAAACCGACTAACTGATTCTGATGCAAAGCTAAAGGGACATTCTGGCCATTTTGAAGTAAGTTTCTGTGGAAAAGCTATAACTCTTTAAAATACCTCAGCTTAGACAACAACATTTTAATTCCAGCAGGACCGACGAGCTAATTTAGCTAGTCAGAGTGGGCCCAAGACTGAAGTGGGTTGCTGCCGTTTTTAAACACTTCCAATCTTTAAATATTTTGTGTAAACATTTCGTGCAACTGCAGGAATATCCTAGCCTGGCCCTTGCCTTCCTATGCAGTTCCGCTCAATTCTAGTTCCCCTTCACTGCTCCTCGTACGAAGCAAAGTGAAGGTCAAGGGTCTGGTTTTTACCAGGCTAACAATATCCTAATATTGTGTAAAGGTTGAGCTTGCATTAAAAGCGATGAAATTTAGAAGACTGAAGATGTTTTATTGTATAATTAGCTTTAAAAATTGGTTTACTTGAACCCTGTATCTGGGATTTTCCAAGCAAACCCACTTTAAATCTTAAGACTTACAAAGAAGTTCATTCAAATGCTATTATTTGAACTCTTACGTCATTAATTTGACCTTACAGGGTTTTTATTTTCAAAGCATATTGTTTTAAAGTGACCCCAGGTTGCACCAGAGGTGCTACAGCTAGCTGCTGCTGATGTTTGTGCTTGCAAATAAATGCAGACTTCTCTGTAAATAATGGCAGCTATGACTCAGAAGGAAAAGATGTTCTCAGCCAATCAGAGAGTCAAATGTTGTTATTTTGAGTGGTCAGTATAACAAAATAATATCTGTGTGAGTGCAGTCTGTTCACTATAGCCATGTTTTTCCAAACTGACTGTGGTGTAAAGCTTTAAATTATCAAACTTTTACACCACCTTTAACTATTTGTTTCATTTTTATTAGATTGAAGCTGTATTTTTAGGATTGTAGCAACCCACTTTGGTCTTGTTTAAATTTAACAGTTCATCATTTATAGCAGATTATTTTGTCTTTTGGCTGCTGCTTTATCAGACATGGTTAACAGAACTGAAGGCAGTTGGTGTTAAATGTGGCCGGTGAGGCAGTCGCAGATCTCGTAGGACAGTCAAAGACATTGTAGGACAGCTGTGGCTCTTGTATGGCAGTGGTAGAACTTGTAGAGCAGCTGTAGATCTCAAATGGTAGTTTTAGGTCTTGAATGGCAGTCATATACTGTGTTCAGACCAAATGCAATTTGAGCATCAAAAACACGTCCAAYGCTTTAAGTTGTACGTTCGTGCATTTTGGGGTCAGACCCTTGTCAAAATTGATAAAGATGTGCATCATGCACGTCAGGAAGAGCTTCTGGTTGTTTTCCTCTATTGGTCTCTGTACAATGGCAGATTAAAGAGGGTGGCTTGGATTTATTTACTGAGAGTTAGAACATGTCATCATTGGTGTTTGTATTCACCAGATAATTCAGAGGAGTTCTGAGTTTGTTGAGTTTCACAGCTTTGGGAGATTCGAGCTGACGAGTCTCGCTTTTAGCACTATTTCTGTAATGAGCCCAGTTTGACGAGCTGCCGACCCGCTTCGGTGCCCACATCTCCTGCCAGGACACCGGCTACAGGCACTCGGTTTCAGCTGAAGAGCCCCTGTCCATCTGTCTCAGGTTAGTGGACATCATCCAGGAGACCATCCTGTCAGAAAATGTGCCACCACATCACATAGTTGAGTCTCTCTGATTGGTTGACGCTCTGTGTCGAGCTACAAAACTTCAGGTTTTTCAACTCCAGCATTAAACACTTCAAAACGGGCCATGCTATACGCACCGCAACACTTCCTGATGCTCCTTGATGCATGTCCACCATAGACCATGGTCTTGGATCTTGTAGGACAGCTGCAGATCTTGTAGGACAACTGTAGATATTGTAGGACAGATGTAGATATTGTAGAGCAGGTGTAGATCTGCATGTTCTTTTACGCCAGATATCTGTACTAGGAACCGACACCAGAAGTACCCAGCATGTGTCCTTCCCGTGGCTGGTTTAGCTCATCAGTTCTGTCAGAAATCAACKTCATTTTTCCAAACTGAGGCCTTTTCAAGAGCTATGTTGAACAGGTGAGATATTAATTGTTCAGAAACTCTCCACAGAACCTTAGATCAGCCCTCCACAGGTCAGCCATGAGCATCATTTGTCACCAAAACGGGACCTACCTTTATTCTTTAGTCGTGCAAACAAGTCACAAGAAAAAGCCATGTTTTTATTCTACTATACTTTGTAACACATTTTCATCTGTTTCATTAAGAAAGTTATTCTATATTTGACCAGTTCTAACATAAATCTGCAGCTGAAATAGAGATATAATAGAAATAGAATGTAAAGCACTAAGTTATTTATTTTTTCATAGGGTTTGTTCTTTGTTGTTGTGTTCATTATTCCGCTGTTTTTACTTTAATGTTTACTGTAAAGATCCATGTTAAACCATGCCTGTAAAAACCTTGAAGATTGTAAGCTTTTCCTCCTCCTCCACCTCACGCTTTGCTGCCTGCGGTCAGTCCAGACCGGACGAGTCGTACTGATGGACCATAGCTGCTGCTTGTAGTGTCGGTGTCGCTGCTGTTTGGAAGTTGTTGCTGCTAATGTGGAAGCTTTGTGATGCCCTGTTTGAGTTTGAAACCAATATTTCCATTCGAGCCGCTGTTGGAAGGTGGCGTCACTCGACAGACGTGTTCCTGTCAGAGCTCCGTGTTACTGTTGATCAATGTTGTTGTGAAACTTCGTACGTGCGCACAACACAAAGATGCAACAGCTTTCTGTGGAACAAAGTGTGGTGAAAGATATGGCTAACTGTTAGTAAAGTATAAACATATTTATATATACAGTATATATAAAACAAACCTATATTTTAATAGACTGTTCCTTTGTTGATGTCCTAAATGTTTTGTCTGTACTGTCTGAGTGTCTTAGAATATTAAAAACATTTGATTGTTTTAGAACTTCACTGTTTTTAGTGGTAATAAATTATTTTAAGACTCAACTGTTATTCAGTTAGTTCTGGAGTGATGTTTTTAAGAAAACACCAAGTGTTTTCTTTCTGAACATTTTCAAGTGAGAGATATGTGGAAAGTCCATCTTGCCAGGACTGCTTCGGGTTTGKTTTAATTCTTCAAGGCAAAAAATCAGCAGGTTGTTGGAAACCTTCCTCAAAGAGTTGAGTCCATATTGAAATGTTAGCGTCACACTGCTGCTGTAGCTCATCTGCTTTAAAGTTGATTTTATTTATTTTATTTTATTTACCAGGCAAGTCCCATTGAGATCTCAGAGCTCTTTTTCAAGGGAGGCCCAGGCCTGAAGGCAACCTATTGTACATGTTTTGTGTTGTGGGGGAAACCAGAGTACCTGGAGAAAACCCACGTGAGCACGAGGAGAACATGTAAACCACACAGAAAGACCCCAGGTACAAACCGGGGATCGAACCCAGGACCTTCTTGCTGTGGGGCGTCAGTGCTAACCACTGAGCCGTCGTGCAAGTCGAGCATGTTGTAAGTTCAGAGCAAGGCTATAATAGTTTTGGGTTTTTCATTATAGTTCAGTTTTATTTTGTTTTGACTTTTTTTCTTTTAATTCAGTTAGTTTTTTTAGTTTTTACAGTGAATTTGCTAGTTTTTATTACTTTTTATTGTTTGTCTAATGCTTAGTTTTAGTTTAGTTTTTATTAGTTCTAGTATTAGTTTTATTATAGTTTAAAAAACATATTTGCCAATGCATCCTCCTGCTTGTGGTGTTTCTAACCAGCAGCCAAGGGTGTAGGAAGGAGTTTACTATTGAGGGGACACATATTGGAAACCTGACAGATTTGTACATAGTTTGAACAGAAATATGTCATAAATTAACAACACTACAAAGCATTCACAAAATGCTACTGGATCTTTTCTTGGAAACATGGTGATGTGGGTAAACCACCCAACAAAATATCTCGAATCTAATAGGATTGCACAGCATAACAAATATACAGCGTGTAAAATAAGTATTGAACACGTCACCATTTTTCTCAGTAAATATATTACTAGAGGTGCTAATGACATGAAATTTTCACCAGATGTCAGTAACAACCCAAGTGATCCATACATACAAAGAAATCAAACCATAAATGTCCAGAAATGAAGTTATTTGTAATAATGTGGAATGGCACAGGGAAAAAGTATTGAACACATGAAGAAAGGGAGGTGTAAAAAGGCATGGAAAGCCAAGACACCAGCTGAACTCTCTCAGTAATTAGAAAGCAAGCCTGCCCCTTGTCAGTGCAAGTTAATATCAGCTGGTTCAGTCCCAAATGATGGCCAGGTATCACACAAGAACCATCTGATGATGGGTAAAAGTAAAGAGCTCTCTCAAGACCTTCACAACCTTATTGTTGCAAAGCATAATGATGGCATCGGTTACAGAAGAATGTCTAAACTTCTGAAGGTTCCAGTGAGCACTGTTGGGGCCATAATTCAGAAGTGGAAAGAACATCATTTCACCATAAACCGACCACGACCAGGTGCTCCTCRCAAGATTTCTGACAGAGGAGTGAAAAGAATTATCGGAAGAGTTGTCCAAGAGCCAAGGACCACTTGTGGAGAGCTTCAGAAAGACCTGGAATTAGCAGGTACGATTGTTTCAAAGAAAACAATAAGTAATGCACTGAACCACCATGGCCTGTATGCACGCTCACCACGCAAGACTCCACTGCTGAAGAAACAGCATGTTGAAGCTCCTTTAAAGTTTGCTGCACAACATTTAGACAAGCCTGTGTAATACTGGGAGAATATAGTCTGGTCAGATGAGACCAAAACTGAACTGTTTGGATGCCATAATACACATCATGTTTGGAGGTCAAATGGCACTGCACATCAGTCCAAAAACACCATACCAACAGTGAAGTTTGGAGGTGGGAACATCATGGTGTGGGGCTGTTTTTCAGCATATGGTACTGGCAAACTTCAAATAATTGAAGGAAGGATGAGTGGAAAAATGTACAGAGACATTCTTGATAAAAATCTGCTTCCATCTACCAGGATGATGAAGATGAAACGTGGCTGGACATTTCAGCAAGACAATGAGCCCAAACACAAAGCCAAGGAAACTCTCAGTTGGTTTCAGAGAAAGAAACTAAAGCTGCTGGAATGGCCCAGCCAATCACCTGACCTGAATCCAACAGAAAATCTATGGAAAGAACTAAAGATCAGAGTTCATAGAAGAGGTCCACGAAACCTTCAAGATTTGAAGACTGTTTGTGGAAGAATGGGCCAAAATCACACCTGAGCAATGCATGCCACTAGTTTCTCCATACAGGAGGCGTCTTGAAGCTGTCATTGACAACAAAGRCTTTTGTACAAAGTATTAGATAAATTTCAGTAAGTGTGTTCAATRCTTTTTCCCTGTGCCATTCCACATTATTACAAATAACTTCATTTCTGGACATTTATGGTTTGATTTCTTTGTATGTATGGATCACTTGGGTTGTTACCGACATCTGGTGAAAATTTCATGTCATTAGCACCTCTAGTAATATATTTACTGAGAAAAATGGTGACGTGTTCAATACTTATTTTACCCGCTGTATTGTCATCACAATGTCAGTGTGCACAATATTCAAAGGACTTCTTGATGCACAATAATTGTTGACTAATGTACTTGAAGAGGTTTGAAGTTGTATTTTTCATGCTAATGCAATATTTAGCCAGTAGGACAGGGTCTCATGGCAACAAAAGCTCACACCTGACCAAAAATACTAAAAGTCACATAAAATAGGAGATGTGTTTTCTGCAGACCTCGTTTGGAACAAGTGGTTCTTTGAGCTTCTTATATCTTTCTGTCATCTCCAGTCTGTTCAGTCTCCTGACCTTGATAAGACCTTYTAGTCGCTCACTGGATATTTTCTCTTTTTCAGGCTGATATTGATTAAAATCAGCAATTTCTGAAACACAGCCTAGTCCGTCAACAACCATGTTGGTTCAAAATCACTTTAACTCTCTTTTCTTCACAGTTTTGCTGCTCAGTTTGAACTTCAAAGTGTCATCTTCTCCACGTCCACATGGATAAAAGCACTGAGCTGCTGCCCGGTGATTGGCTGAAAAGGTGGATCTGAGCTATTTTAGAAACTCGTGACGGAACGTTTTGTTTATGGTGAAGGAAGAAAGAAATGTCCCTCAAAGAGCTTTCAACACTCAGTTGACCTGAAACTCAGTGGTTTCTTTAACGCCCGGCCTTCTGAGCAGGCCAGATGTGTCCAAGTTGACAATTTTTTTTCCATTTATAAGTTTAAATCTAGTTTTGTCTTTTATCTAAAGAAGCTAAAAAGACATTGATCATACTGTCGGAGTAAGTATCTCGTTTGCTTTGGAGTCTCACAGAAATATTTAACCTGATCAGAGTTTATCTCACTATTTTCTAAATAAATTCTAAATCTATTTGTCAAAAATTTCAGTTAAAACACTTTAATTTGCCTCAGTGGTTACACACTACTGTTCCTTGGTTATATTTAAACATTATAAATGAAGAAATATTTATTCCAGTGTTAGATTTTTTTTCCAAATATGCATTGGTACAAAATAAGAGACAAAATAAAGCAAAAATCTCTCTAATTAAAAGCTTGGGTTGGGTTGAATCATGCTGTGAATGCATCATAAAAACAAGATGAGTTTGTTCACAGGAAAGGTGCAAATGATTGAAAAACACGGTCCTCTCTCTTTTTAAACAAAGTCTGAGGAACAGCTCCTGGTTAGAGCACCTTAAGGACCAGGATTAAGAGTAAAGCCTAAATAATTCACAGATAAACTCAGGAATTTGGCCACAAAAAGCTCTGAAAGGTTACATCAATAAAATCTAAAATTAAGAGTGAAGAGACGTGAATTCTTCTGTTTGTTCCAGTTAAGAGCCTAACAGCAGCATTTAGGACCAGCTGAAGATGGTTGGGGTTTTCTGAAAAACAAAATAAAAGAGAAGCTAAAATCAGAAACCAGACAGCGGAGGAACGTGAAGAGACAACAAGGACCTCAAAAAGGGACAACTAAAAACCCGCAGAAARCAGGATGAAAACAAAGAAATGAAACAAAATTAAATGTAGACAAGATGAAAAAATTTAAAACATAACCTTATTTATGTTGACTCTATGCTGTTTCAGTTTATTGAACTTTATGCTCCTAAATGACCCTGATTCGTCAGTGAAGCTGGACGGACAGAGCCAAGTCTCTCCTGGTGTAAAACTCTCTCAACTTGTTTACCTCCTGATCAGATGCTGCTTTAACTTGAGCACCACGATGTACAAACACAGAAATGAACACAGCAGCTGTTTGAGTGACAGATCTGTCAGTATCCATGGTGATGGGACATGAATATGGATGCAGCTTCACACAGAGTGATGCTCAGCAGAGTAACAGACCATGATGATGAAGGAAGCTCATTTCAGCAGTTTGTATCCAGGATCTCGTTCTTTCAGTCATGATCCACATCTCATGAACCATGGGTGAGGGTTGGAACAAAGACAGACGAATAAATCAAGAGCTTTGCCTTTCAACTCAGCTCCTTCTTCACCACGACCAACCGAAGCAACACCCTCATTACTGCTTTCTTCCCTCTCTCCTGCCCTTCCTTATCTTCCCTGTTTTGCYGCTCGGAGCCTTCTCTATGTTTTCATCCGAAACCAGCAATTATAGATATTTTTATTTTTATGGATTTGGTTAGCTGGTCTCTTAATAAAGTTTTGGAACAAAGTTTTTTCTTCCATGGGAGGACTTGTCAAAGGTGGGACCTCTGTTCTTCTCTGTTCTGGATATTACAGATTGACTTGGTGGTCTCCTGGTGTTCTACAAAACAATATTGATGGCTGCTCAGGCCATTTCCTGGCTGCCTGACCAATATGAAGGATTGCCGTTCTTTCAGCACTCAGACTTTTGCCTCAAGTGAGCTGGACTCAGTCTGCAAGTGGTTCTGCTGAGGGTCGCCAGCCGGCTGCAGTCCCTGGACTTTGCTGGCCAGATGGAATTGATCTTGGAGAAGCTGATAGCTTGGCTCGGCAGAATTTGTCCACATTATTTGTCTGATTGGATTCGCCACCTTGGGCTGTACCAGTGGACATGAAGGCAGATGGAAAATTATTATTGTCTGCCTGGCTCAAAACATTTTCTTCTGTTCCCAAACAACTGATTACAGAATTTGGCTCTCCTACGTGGCCTTGAGCTGTGGAACTAAATCTTCCTAGATGGTTACGTCGACTGAGGGTCTGCCCGTCTCTCAGCTCATCCCTCAGCTCCTCCCTCAGTTCCTCCCTCAGCTTGTTCCTCAGCTTGTTCCTCAGCTCATCCCTCAGCTCCTCCCTCAGTTCCTCCCTCAGCTTGTTCCTCAGCTCGTCCCTCAGCTCGTCCCTCTGCTTGTCCCTCAGCTCATCTCTCAGCTCGTCTCTCAGCTCGTCCCTCAGCTCGTCCCTCAGCTCATCTCTCAGCTCGTCCCTCTGCTCGTCCCTCAGCTCATCTCTCAGCTCGTCTCTCAGCTCGTCCTTCAGCTCGTCCCTCAGCTCATCTCTCAGCTCGTCCCTCTGCTCGTCCCTCAGCTCGTCCCTCTGCTCATCTCTCAGCTCGTCCCTCAGCTCGTCCCTCAGCTCATCTCTCAGCTCGTCCCTCTGCTCGTCCCTCAGCTCGTCCCTCTGCTCATCTCTCAGCTCGTCCCTCAGC
>NW_013952819.1:183453-185066 GCF_001266775.1 Austrofundulus limnaeus
TCCCTCAGCTCGTCTCTCAGCTCGTCCCTCAGCTCGTCCCTCAGCTCGTCCCTCAGCTCGTCCCTCAGCTCGTCTCTCAGCTCGTCCCTCAGCTCGTCCCTCAGCTCGTCCCTCAGCTCGTCCCTCAGCTCATCCCTCAGCTCGTCCCTCAGCTCGTCCCTCAGCTCGTCCCTCTGCTCGTCCCTCAGCTCGTCCCTCTGCTCGTCCCTCAGCTCGTCCCTCTGCTCATCTCTCAGCTCGTCCCTCTGCTCATCTCTCAGCTCATCCCTCAGCTCGTCTCTCAGCTCGTCCCTCAGCTCGTCCCTCAGCTCGTCTCTCACCCAACAGTTATTCTGGTTCTGTGACTCCTCGTCTCAGTTACTGTAATGTCCTTCTCCTGGGTGTCCCACAATAAAACTGGTCCAGAACCCTGCTGCATCACTCTTGATTTTCCTGTTAAACTTTTCACTGATGAGAGGATTTTCACTTTTAACCTGTATAATCTCCCTCCTCTGTATACATTGTATTTATTATAATGCTTTTAATACCTTTTGTTTTTAAAATTTCTTCTGTGGTTGTTTTGGTCCAGGTGAGTGGACATAAAGTTGAAGTTTCAGGAGTCGTAATGATGGACAGGAAAAACACAGAATTCTGTTCATCAGCTGATTGTTTTTTTTACTTCTGATATGTGAGACAAAACTGAATATTAGGTTTGACCTAAAAGCAGATTGTTCATGTTTTAAGGTACTTTTGTAGCAAATTTCAGCCCAAGCTTTCATGACCCCAGTAAAATTTAGTGCTGTATATAAGTGACTGAACAAAGGTTCTTAATATTTATTACCTTTAATCGAATAATTATCTATGTAAACTAGACGTGTAACAATTCATTTTAACAACAATTTGATTTGTGGTTGTTGATATGATTCAAGGAGGATCTTGGTTCATTTGGAACGAAACGATCCCAAACAGTTTAGTGACTTTGTAGCCAAAAATTCAACCAGTGTGACTGTGAAATAAATAGYTGGACACTGGACAGTGCAGGTGGAGTTTCATAGATTCCTCTTGTTTTTCGTAAGAGAATTAGGTATAAATTAATAACAGATATAGACAAATAAGCAAACATCAATTAATGATAAAAGTATTCAGATTTTATTTCAATAAACTGCAACCAACATCTCTTCAGGTTGAATTAACAGTAGCTTTACCTGCTGCTTTTACTTTTGACTGACCCTCTGAATAAAGAACCAATATGTCATGTTATTAAAATCTGTCATGTTATTAAAACATATCACAGACATATCCTTAAAGAAATGAAGAGATGATGAATAAACTGAAAGTCCTTACTACAGAAATTGTAGGGGAGAACGGGGTTGGTTGTCACAGTTGCTGAATCTTTTCTTCTAGAAAGCGCTGTTACAAAATTTTTGCGTGTGAGTTTCCAAAATAGTTGTCACAGACTACCTATGTTTTTATTTTAGCAGTGTGACATCTTTCAATGAGATGAGAGGACTTATTTTTCACATCATAATGTAACTTTTGATTATTTTTGTGATCATTTTGAACTGCCTGTAAACAATGGATTTAAAATTAAACACTTATTGGCATTTGAAAGTAAAAAAGGCAGAGCTATAGTT
>NW_013952819.1:185501-187078 GCF_001266775.1 Austrofundulus limnaeus
CAACCAACCCCGCGATGGGGTTGGTTGTCACACATGCACAAGTCATGTTTAGTAGTGCATATATATTTTTAAATAAATCCTCCTGAGAAGGATATTTTCTTCTATTTCAAAAAGACACTTGGGGTTTCCATTACACAGTGAAATTAGATTGACTAAGCATAGCATATTTTTTATTTAGATGAAAGTAAAAAGTGTGACAACCAACCCCGTTGTGTGTGACAACACATGCACAAGTCATGTTTAGTAGTGCATATATATTTTTAAATAAATCCTCCTGAGAGGGATATGTTTCTTCTATTTCAAAAAGACACTTGGGGTTTCCATTACACAGTGAAATTAGATTGACTAAGCATAGCATATTTTTTATTTAGATGAAAGTAAAAAGTGTGACAACCAACCCCGTTCTCCCCTACTTTGAAATGTTTTGCAACACAATCTAAAAAAAAATCCACTTTTTCAAGCTTGTTCAAATGAAATGGTTTTAAAATCAGCTTTATTAAATATTTATTGCAACAGGTGCAGGTTTGTGCTGCTGTTTTGAGTCAAAATCTGAACAGTTTGTTGAAGAAAACAGTGTCGACTCRGTAAACTTTGTTCCACTTTCTATTTATTTTACAAGCCGGGGAAACATCGGTGGCACTGTCCACTTTCAGGAATAAATCCAACAGATGAGAGTCCTGCTCTGACTGTGTTAGTAAAATAAATAAATAAATAAATAAATAAAAATGAACAGGTGGAGATTTGTCACTGTGAGCTGAAGATGTCCTCTCTCTCTTCACCCAGTCCAGCTGTTCTATGGACCAGATTTATTTTCCATCACCCTCCAGTTAAACTGGTTTTATTTGTGTTCTTGATTTGTGTTTTTAGATTTTTTCCAGCTGACCTGTTGTGTAACTGACTTGTCTGCAGAACACAGGCTGCTCCACAGCACCACCTGATGGCTGCATTGAGTTATCACCACAACAAACTCAGTGATGCAGAACATGAAACAAGCCCTGGCAGAAATGATGGAGTTGTCTCTCTGAGGTTCTTTCTACTGAAACATTTTGTAGAAAAGATAAATAAGACATGCCAAGACATTTTTTTTATTCCAAACTTCTGGCAATAAAAACACTTACTGTAATCAGTCGCAGCTGCTTGTTTTATAGATGAAATCAGGGGGGATAGAGTCATAAGAAAGTGGATGAAAGTGAAGACAAACAGAACTCTTCATCAGCTGCTCTCAGATAAGCTCTGCAGGTTGGAGACATGATTAGATTTTCATCTGGATTGAGATTCAGACTCACGCACGCACTCGATACACACTTGTTGGGGCTGCAGTTGCCACTAAATACATTTCTTTTATAACTTATACCATGTACTTCTTAGTGAGGCTATAATTATTATTATATATGCATGTGTTGTTTGTTGCTGTGGTTTTTCTGTTTTATTTTGTCTCTGCATGTGTAGAGACAGACTTTCAGTGTTTTGTTCTCTCTGTACTTCTCTCTTTCATTCTCTTTTAAATTCTTTCTTCCCCTTTCTTCTTTTGTTCTATTTTATTTTTCATCTTCAAGTCCCTTATATCAAAATAGTCC
>NW_013952819.1:189980-192056 GCF_001266775.1 Austrofundulus limnaeus
CATTAGCAACTCTAGTAATATATTTACTGAGAAAAATGCTGACGTGTTCAATACTTATTTTACCTGCTATATGTTAGACTAATGGTGGCTTTTGTTTAACTTTTGGTTCTTTTAGGTGAGTTCTTAAAGTTTGGTCACAGACACCGACTCCACTTGTTTCTTATTTTGGTTGCATTTTCTGTAGCCTGGCCCTTGCCTTCCTACGCAGCTCTGCTCAATTCTAGTTTCCCTTCACTGCTCCTTGAATGAAGCAAGGTGAAGGACAGGGTCTGGTTTTAACCAGGTCACATTTTCTGATACCTGAGGAGGTCTTGTCCTCCTTGGTCGACCAGCATGTTTTCCCTTTTACAACCTTCACATTCTGTTGGATTAGATTTTACACCCAGCTTACTGAGAACATCTTTTCAACATGCTGTGATGATTTAAACTTTTTAAAGTTATATAAACCTTTTTAAATAAATGTTTTATAAATGTTTGAGCCATGGTTCGTGTCAGTTCAGATCTGATGCAGGTATTTGTTTTACACAGAGGTGTATAGTAACGAAGTATAATTTCTTAAGTACTTCATTATAGTAATATTTTGAGGATTTGTAATTTTACCTAGTTTTTTTATTGTAACTTTAACTTTTGCTTTGTTACATTCAAAACCTAAATGATACTTTTACTTTATCTTAAAATTTAACACACATTATAAATTTAAATAGGACCAGACTTGTTTCTGCACTCTAAAAATTAAGTGTTGAATAGACTCAACCAAGTTAACTGATACCACTAAGCCTAGCTGAGTAAATGTAAATGTCTGGTTACAGAAAGTTTCCATCATTAAAGAAGGTTAGAATTTTGAAAAACCAATTTTGCGACATTTGTGATTTTTTTTAAAATATATACTGTAAAATGAAATAAGTGAAAGAACATCATGGATGTGTTTACAAAGGAAGCAAACATTGTGGTCTCAGGCTGCTGTGGTGTGGGACGGAACCAGAGAGAGCAGACTTCAGTGAAAAACCTGCTGCTGATGGAACCGGTCCCAGGGGCTACCTGGGTTTTCTGCAGCGTCACTTGTCACATGAGGTCGACTCTTTCATCAGATTATTTTAACAACTTTCAGATTCAGTGACGAACATTAAAGCATTCTCACTGATTTACGTTCAAAAACAAAAAACAAAAACTATTACAGCTTCTAACACAGCTTCCTGTTCCTTTACATAAACAGGAAGTGAAGTGACAGATGGAAATGTTTCCCGTAACGATCACCTGCAGATAAAACATGCTACGGTTCATGTGTGTTACCAAAACATCACAAAGCACCTGGGCAACTTTTAACATCKACAACTGATCACACTTTGATTCAAAATGGCTGCCAGTCAGCTGACCATCAAAACCCTGGAGGTGGCTGGAATCAGTCGCTTACACATTTACTTTGTTACGGTAATTTGAGGATTTGTAATTTTACAAACTATTTTTTATTGTAATTTTTATTTTGTTACATTCAAAACATAAAAACACTTTTACTTCCTTATTTAAAAATTTAACTCCTAGTTACACGTTACAAATTTAAACAAGACTGAACTCATGTAAGGAGTGTTGGAATTACTTTCAATTATTATGAGATGTTTTATGACTTACTTAAGTACATTTCTTATCAGTGAAATAATTTTTACCAGTCATGTTGTGTTAAGGCTTTTTTACTTTGTTTTTAAATACATCTGGTTTTACAGAAGCTGAATTTGAAATATGGTTCTTTTAGACTGATCCAAGACATTTTCTGAGTTTTAACAGTATCTTTAAAATGTATGCATTGATTTTTAAATCAAAAAGTTCTCATAAATCGAATAATGCAGCTGATCAGTGTTCAGTTTTAAAGAAATTACAGTAAAATCTGACGTGGTCGTAGCTTAGTCGTTGTCACATCTAGGGCTGCACCGATTAGTTGAAATAATCGATGACGTCGATTATGTAAAATTTGTCGACGCAGATTTTTTATTATCGATTCGCTGTTTTACATAACCACCGCGTGAATGTTCATGCAATTCCATTTCGGTACCTAAATGCATCATTGCGACCGTATTGGCATAA
>NW_013952819.1:193811-204079 GCF_001266775.1 Austrofundulus limnaeus
CGTGTCCACCATAGACTTTGTATGTAAACCTGATGCTCCTGATGCTGAAATCGCGTTCGGTGTGAACGCACCATTAGTCTAAACTTCACCTTTAGTTTTGTTTCATCCACACATACAAGTACTTATTAATTTATTTACACAAATTTAAAACACACAAATACAGTGGCATTACAACTGAGGAGCATCGAGATGGGAGTGAACAGAAACATCTCCCATGAGTCCACAGTAAAGATGCATTGTGGTACATCGTCTGTTGGACCGCTGGGCACAAAAATCTGAATTTACTGAATGAAAAATTGTTCAACCATCAAAAAGACACTCGCTTCTCCACCACTTTTTTAAGCCAACAGGTGAAATATATTCAGACAGAAAAAAAAATCCCCAAAAAAACATCTTAGCAGAATTCTCATCGGAGTGAAGCGTTCCCTGTCCCTCTGTACAAATCATCGCCCGAGAGCCTACAGCAGCTCTTTGGGACGACACAACAACAGAACAAACATGAACACATTACAGCTAAGACCCATTCCCCCAGCAAACTACACAAAAACACATGTATCAGTCTATCACACAGATTTTCTACTTTAAAACCTGCAGGGTTCAGATCAGTTCAGCAGATCCATCAACATCTTTCTCTACATAACACTCACTCCACAAAAACTGGAAAAACAAAAACAAAAACATGTCTGCTTCCGTYAGGCAACCGGCTAAACTTTGTCCATCTTTTACCTAAAATCTTCAGATGGTTCAAAGATGAAACATTTGTTTTTAATCGTATTTGTTCTTTTACGTCTCACCTTCCTGTTCCATTAATCTTAAACTAATTAAATAATCCTCCACACCTGCTTCTTGTTTTAGATGTTTAGTTTTAACCATCTGCTGGAACAGGAAGAATTTAAGGGCCCGTTAGAAAGATCTACACATTTAAGCCTCTAAACTTGTTTCCACAAGCTGGTTAGCGCTACGATAAACTAACCGTACTTTGTACGAAAAAAAAAGTCCTTTAGGTGGCGTCTCACTGAGCTGAGATTCCTGGAGACCAGCTGGAGAAAACGGCTCTTTGCTGGGTTTGCTCATGCGAGCTGCAGAGGTTTGTAGTTTTGAATATGTTCAATGAATCTGTTTAATATTCTCTCAAAAACTGTCGTCCTTGTCCATTTTGTCTCAGGTGTAGCCGTCTTCAGCTGTGTGTGACTTCCAGGCGTCTTCAGACAAAATCTGAGTTAGGAAAAGAAGAGATCTACAGCTGACTCAGCAGTGTCAAACTGATCCAACGTCTGCTTTCTGGCAATGAGCTATTTAGTGTCCAAGTTTTAATTAACAGTGGTTCATCTCTTGTTAATGTTAGAATAGCTTTGTAGCAAACTCAACTCTCCTGCAGGAAATATTTCACAGACCAGCATTTATAAAATCATGCACCGTAGAGTGACAGATGTTAACACTTGGCGTTTGTGAGGTTTAGGATGAACCTGTTTGTCACACGCAGGAACAACAGGCTCATGTGACACCTGCACCGACGCTGCCCTCTAACAGAAAACACACCCAGGTCTAAATAGTCCCAATCTGCCTATCTTTATTTCTAAAGTATAATCCAGATGATGGAGTCCTAAACGTGTGGGCGGTGGCTCACGTGACTACACAACTACTTCAAGTAAAGAGTACAGTTTAATCTGTGCACACAGAAATAAGCTGTGATTGTTATAAACTGGTTGCTCAAAACGTGACTCGGTGCTCGTGAACACAGAACTCAGCGAGACTGAGAATTTCCTGTTTTTTTCTACTAATTCTAAGCTTCCAACTCGTCTCCAGCAGTCGCAGCTCAGTGAGAAACAGCTGTTACTGCAAAACTCATAACTGCCATTAAATAAAAACAACAAAAAGCTTCTCTCATCCAGTCCYGACCACATTCTGTGACTGCTTTATGGGTCCAGGTTAAAAAGAAGAAGAAAAAGGACAAGTTGTGCCTGAAACAAAGAAGGGTTAAACTCCATGAGGAAGCAGATGCTCACCTGGACTGAGATTCGAGCTGCAGTGGAGTTAAAATCTTACAAAGTGTATTTAGATTAACAAAGAGTTAACATGTTGACCCCCCACCGTTTGAAGCGTGTAAAAAAGCCTCAGACAGACCCACAGAAACACAGACAAACCACATCACTACTGACTGAATAAAAACGTCTGAAACGCACGACGTGGACAGACTGAGCCCACTGTCTCTGGTCCGTTCACAGCTTCTCCACTGCAGTCACAACCTGAACACACAAACTAAATGTGCTGCGTGTCTCTGGATTTACAACAAYGTCCGCCTGAGGACATGAACTACCTGTGCTGTTTAAACTACTAAAAACTAAATAAGACGAGGCGTTCAGCTTGAGTGAGGGGTTTCTGAGTATTTTTACAGAACAGATCAGAGTTTRTGCACTGTGCTCAAACACTGCCACGGTGGAGCACACGCCCACTTTTTTCTTTAACGTCTAACGCTTCGTTCTCCAGGTTCAGACCGTTTTGAGGCTGGTGCAGGAGACGTTTTAATGCTAAAAAGACTAAAAACAAGTCAAATTAAAAGCTGAAGAAGAGAAAAAAAAAGATGCCAGAGAAATATGAATCCATGGCTTCGTCAACAGCAGGGACGAGGAGTTTCAAACATCTTCCATCAGAGAGGAAGAAAGTGTTGCTTTGGCTGCTACTTAGCCAAGATGGTCATTAAGGCAACCAAAGCGGTCTCCACCTGCCCATGTCTTTCACACACGCACACATATGTACACAATCTGCTGTCTGTGCATCTCTTCCTCTGTCARGTGAACAGATGCACAGCCAGACTCTTGTGCACTGGCAGGAAGTCCACTGGTCATTTCAGAGTCTTGTAATCGATGTGGATGTGCGTGAGAGTGCTCGTGCTGCAGGTGGGAGATGTTCAGGCCTCCACGGTAAAAACACACCGACTTCATCGAGGAGCTGCAGACTGGAGGCCGCTGGGCGTGACCCGGGACAGAGCCTGAGACAAACATCAACAACAGTACTTTAACAACTGGAATATAGAACTAAAACATAATGAAGCATTTACTAATGTTCACATGCTATAAAAACTAGGTTTAACTATTTACACAGCAGATCTTAACATTTCCTCGCAGATATATATTCTTGYGTGAACGTCCACATTATGTTTTAAATGTGACCTCCATCAGACTCCATGTACATATTTATCTTGTAAGCCCATTTAAATGAGGGATGATTGTTGTTCATCCATCCATCATCTCCTTTCTTTCAGGTTCATGGGGGGTTTCTGGTGCCCACAGCAATCATTGTACAGGGGGCAGGGTACACCCTGGATAGGTCACAGGGTGGTCATAGGGCCACATAGAAACAAACAACCAGACACTCACACCTAGGGACAATTTAGAGTTACCAATTTTGTTTCTGAATTGTGGGAGGAAGCCAGAGTACCTGGAGAAAACCCACACACGCAAACTCTACTCAGAAGGGATTCGAGCCGGCGACCTTYTTGCTGAGAGGCATCTGCTCTACCAATGGTGGCATGCACAAATTAGCTCAACCTTTCTAATTTTCACCCACAAGCAGCAGTGGTTAGAAAAGTTGTATTGACATAAAATTTGGTATAAAGGATTTTCTTTGCAAAATGAACAATTTTGTCAGAAAGCACCTTAAAAAATGTCACTTTTTTGGCATACTGTAGAGGACCACCCTAATGCTACGTGTTAGCATGTCGATTCTGAAGCTGTTGTTCAAACAGAGCCAGTTAAATAATATCTGACCTGCTTGTTTAGTTCAGGGTTTATATCTGGACCTGCCTCTGACYGGACGCTCCGGTGCAGCATTTTATTTTTGGAACAAAGGGATGAAGATKTGTGGAGCTACAAGATATAAACTGCAYGACTCAAGGTTAGAGTCWTTACTGTTTCTTGTATCCATCTGATGGGTTTATTTTTCAGCATTTCCTCTAGCATTATTCAGGAGCACACCCCCACCCCCCAACTGCTGGTAGATGTTAGATTACAGACTGGCTCAACAGCTGACAGGTCAGTGATTTGTTTGTGTTGAACAGAAATAAACAGGAACCAAATTATTTAGTCAAAGAGAAATGTTTTTGTCCTTTGTTGACAAAATGTTTGTGKTTAACTCTCTGAGATGTCTTTGTCTCAGTGTGCTACCTGTGAGGTGGACATGCGGGACGTGTCCTGGCGTCCTGTCAAATCTGAGGAGGAGATGTTGACAGGTGCTCCACGATGAAGACGCATGCTCACCTTCCTCTCCTTCTCCATTCCTGAAAGATGGAAATAACCAGGCTCAAACTGATCCAAAGTTACATGATAATAAACTCAATACATTCATATTTTGGACTGAACAAACTCAGGTGTTTTTTATTACTCAGCAAGTTTTAAAAAGCTGACATCTCATTTAGACCTTAACAAAAGCTTTCTTGTCTAAGATCAAACAGAGACGGACAGTTTGGAGCAAGTGTTCAGACCTGTGTGTGATGCAGGGTTGAGTGGGGAGGGGGCTGCWGCGTCCTGAGCTGCCCGGGCTCGACCTGAAGCAGAAGCGATGCCCCTGGCAGCAGGATTCCTGCTGTGCCTCAGCCTCTCCTCACGCTCCCGACGCTCCCTTTCTGCATCCTCTGCAGCTCTGTTGGCACCCTGATACACAACAACAACAGGAACAAACATTAACACTGCTCAACAACAACAGGAACAAACATTAACACTGCTCAACAACAACAGGGACAAACATTAACACTGCTCAACAACAACAGGGACAAACATTAACACTGCTCAACAACAACAACAGGAACAAACATTAACACTGCTCAACAACAGAGACAAAACAGTCCTGGAGTGAATCAGTTCATAAAACCTATAGTTTGGTGTTTCTGTCTTCCGTTGATGTCTGAGTTAAAGTGGCCTGCTCCAGTCTAAACTTGGCTGCTCTCCTCGCTGAAGTCTCGGAGTTGAGAGGGTTTGTTTTGTTGCCTCCTCTGTGTAGGGTTGGGCAATATTAGCAAGAAAATTCATCACGATCAATTGTGGTGTTTAGCTGATAACGATTAATTTGATGATTAATCCCCTGAAGTCCCTGGACACCCTTATTTTGTAGTCACATGATCAATTTAGTGGGAAAGATTTGCTCTTTGTAAGAAATTGTTCTAAATTGTGTGAAAATTGCAGATTTCAGGCTATACATTATATTTTAAATTGTGTTGATAGATAAATAAATGACAGAACCTTATTTTTAATGTTCGTCATATTTGAAGCAGAGAGGAGCACTGAGCAGACCAACCGGATTAATCCCCAGTCAGTCTGCCTGGTGGCATTAATCATATTAATCGTCAAGTGGCAAAAAGTAATCGATTGTTTTTTTGACGATTAATTGCACACGATACGATTATGCCCAACCCTACCTCCGTGAAAATTTTTTAAAATACCCTTTTGTGAACTCATCATCTGAAGGAGAGCCAAACGAGTTCTATGTTTAGGGACAAACATATTTGTCTAGTCTTTTTATTCAGCCACAGCCTCCTACTTCTCTGCTTTCCAGTTAGGCAGACTAGCAAACAGACACGTCACTGCAAAACAGAGGACAACAACATGAGAGATCTGAGGATCGCCCTGCTTTAGCAGATCATCAACATGCTAATCCTTCATCTGACCTGACTGCTGGCTTCTGCCTCAAAGACTTTTCTGTCCATGAACTGTACCAAACAACACACAAGCTGAACTCTCTCTCTCCAGAACAGAGACAGGTGATCAGAACAGTTCAGTTTTCACAACTAAAATGTTTTGTGGTGGAAAAGAAAAAGAATGCTGCCAATTCAGGTGAGGAGGTTGCAATAAGAAAGAGAACAAAATCTTCATGTATTAAATATAAGTATAAAACTGAATCGTTACATGGGTGTTTATAAGAGTTAAGTTTGTGTTCATCACGTTTTTTGTGTTCTGGGTYATAAAACCTTGTGTAGCGTGCTGCAGAACACAACTTTTCACCTGGTCTGTGTTCAGACCACATCTTATTCCCATCAGTTAACTTACAAATTTGAGCATATTCCAGTCAAAGACGTAGTCGTAGGAGAAGCCTTGTCTGTGGAAGAGGTTCCTGAAGAGCTGGCGGAGGTACGAGTAGTCGGGTTTGTCATCAAACCGAAGAGAGCGGCAGAAGTTCAGGTAGGTGGCGAACTCCGCTGTTAGGAAACGAAGAGACGGATCAGTGTGAAGCCAGTGATGAGCTTGTAAAACACAGGCTCATGTTGGCAGTAAGACTGCTGAACTCACAGGGGTAGCCCTTGCAGAGCACCTCGATGGGGGTGGACATTTTCTTCTCACTGATGCGTTCGTACTTCTGTCTCTTGGTGGCAGCTTTGAGGCCTTGCCAGGGAAGAGAACCCAGGTTGAAGTACATGAGGACGTAGCCCAAAGACTCCAGGTCATCACGTCTGGACTGCTCTGTAATCACACCCAGAGGGGAGACGGTGAGGCAGGGCAGTCTGCAGGAAGCAAACCATTTCATCCTTCAAGGCACAAGGCGCTGCTCTTACCGATACCAAGATGTGTGTTTATGGAGGCGTAGCGAGCAGTGCCAGTTAGGTTCTTGTTCTCACGGTAGGGGATGTGCTGGTGTGTGCGTGCATCACGGTATTTCTTAGCCAGACCAAAGTCAATGATGTAGACCAGGTTACCCTTTTTGCCAAGCCCCATCAGGAAGTTATCGGGCTTCACGTCTCTGTGGATGAAGTTCTTGGAGTGGATGTAYTCAATGCGGCTGATCTATAAAACACAAGTAGCAAAAAAATGTTTGGTTGCATGGTTTAGGGTGGGGAACACCAGATTTATTTTCAACTAGAATAATGACTTTTATAAGTCTGACGTTTGATCGATGTTACACAACACGGGCGCTCTGTGAACAAACTCTAGGAGTGTTTTCGCCTGAAATAACCATCCCTGATTTATGTGGAGTGGATCTGTGCAGTCTYCAGTTTTCCATGCAACATTTGTAAGAGAAGACATTTTCTTTGYACGCTCTTCCTCTCACCATCTGGTCAGCCAGAAGCAGGACCGTCTTCAGACTGAACTTTCGAGAGCAGAAATTGAACAGGTCCTCCAGACTGGGTCCCAGCAGCTCCATCACCATCACGTTGTAGTCCCCCTCGGCCCCACACCACTTTATTGTGGGGATTCCAACTAAAACAAGGGAGGGAGGAGTTAGATAAACACTTCAGCTGTTAAAAATGTAACTAATAGAAACTGACTGGATTTATGTTCTGATTTGACCAACTTGCATCACTAAARAACAATTTGATGAAAAACTGTCATTAAAACATCTGTTAAAACAGTGGTGATACAAGGAGGAAATCAAACAAAAATTAACTTTTTTTATTGCTTCCAGTAAATGTTTTTGTGTTTCTCTTGGTTTAGTGTGAATACATAATTAAGATAAATAAAAAAAATAAATCACTAGAAGCTTGCTAGGCATAAAACAAATGTGATATTTGGGTTTAATTAAAAAGATCATTTGGATGTTTACACAATTATGAGCAGAATTCAAAAGTTGTACTTATTAAAAGGGGCTATATCATGTAAAATCAACTTTTTTGAGTTTCATATCATGTTTAATATCATCCTCTCATCAAAAACATGCCCAGAGTCTTGCTTTGACTCATTCATGCATGTTTGAGAAATCCTGTAGTGTCCTGAGGCAGCAGGCAGGGGAGCAAAAATGATCGGTTGGGTCTAGAACCAAGCTTCCTAAAGATGACATGGTTCTTAAGAAATGGTTTGATTTCCTTTTTTGAAGTAACCCTCCGACGAATTTTTTAAATTTATTTATGCATTTGTGTGAGCCACTTCAAGGATGATATTCTTCAGAACAGAARGAAATTTTACAGTGGATTAATAAGATTATCACTAAAAGACRATGCAATTCCAACACTCAGAAGGACACAAACACWGTTATCTGCCCAGGTAACCTGAAAATCAACTCATGTTTTGTTCAGTTGTTGGTCTGTCTGTGATCCACGGTTAGCATTCTTAACTAATATTACCGTCTGTGCTCTTAAACTGGATTACATCACATTTTAGYGATAAATAAATTAGTTTAACACTGACGTGTGTGTCTGTGACTATGACTAGGAGACATCTTACCAGCTGAAACATCGTCTCTACTCGTTCCTGTTCTTCAGAAAACATACCTTCTGGTCTGATGGTAAGGTTCAGTTTTATTCTGAGTTGCAATTTTCCAAAACCGATACTGTATAATGTTGCTGCTTTTTTATTATTATTATTAAAACAAAAACAGGCTACAACGCTCCAGGTTGTAAACAGCATGAAGCTGTTGTGATGACGTGCTGAAATGAGCATGATAATAACTATAGGAGGTTCTTAAAGAAACAGACCAATTTCAAGGTATTTAGAAATGGCTTTGATGCAAAGTCAAATAAATTTTTGATTTATACATATAAATAGCATTTGAATAGCAACTGAAGGTGACAGTTACTTTATTATGGTATAGAACTGACCTAAATGCCTGAGAAACACATAATATTGACCCTTTAAAAGTAAAATATGGGTTAACACCCCTGAAAAGACAATTAATTTGCCCTAAGATTAATAGACACTGCAGTTACAACAGTGCTGCCTGTGGTGTTTGGACCTAATTATATCCCTGACAGATGACAGTGTCAAACAGAATAAAAGTGGTTGTACATWAATTTAAACCAGTTGTAACAAATGTGACTGATTGAATAATACCTCCTCCTTGCATCATCTTGTAGATTTTGCTCTCGATGTGGAGCTGTGGATGTTTGGTCTTCACACATTCCAATTTGATGGCGACCTCCTCTCCAACAGAGATGTCAGTACCTTTAAAGACAGACAGGATAACTCAATGTAAATACTGTACATACCACTTATATTTTAAAAAAGATTTCTAACCTTACTAGTATAAGACTTATAAATGTGTTATGAGAATCCAATCTGCAGCTCGCAGTTCAGATCGGACGACATCCTGTGCAGGGCAGCTGTGTTTCCTCATAATATTTTATCTTTATTTGCCAATTTCACTTTAAAAACAGAAAAAGTTTAAGTTTGTTTAAAAGGTTTGGTAAAGTGGACAAACAATTTGGACTTTCAAAGATATCMAAAGGGAAAACGTAGTTCTGCTTTCGTGTACCTACTTGTATGTAYGGCCCAAATTCATCACAAGTATCATTATGTTTCAACACCCACCTAAACAGACACGTTTTTTCTCTCAGGCCACTTCCCTTCTAAACATGGAAACTGAGTCCAGTGAGTTCCCTCTACTTAGAGAGAAACTGGACACCAGCTTACGTAATCCCATTTCTGCCTCTCACATGTCTGYGCACACAGTTCGGTTCAGCTGTGTAAGCCAACGGATGGAGCACCATCGATTTCTCTGCACGTCATCTGGCAGCGAACGCACAGCAGGGTGGGGCCCCGCTCCTACCCCCACGCCGCTGAGTGCACGCAAACAGATGCTACAGCAAACGTATGTAAGGGAAGATAATAGCAGCATGAACCAGCATGTTATGCACATTATGTCAGCGATAAAAAGATTAGGAAGAACAAGAACGGAAACCAGCCCGGGTCGAGCAGTTAAAGCACGTAAATAACACCTTAAAGAGTTTCGACATATCTCTGCTGATAAAACGTCACCACCACAGCAGCCCCGTGTTTCATTTTGCTCTCCGACGTCACAAGGAATGTGATTTGCCTGGACAGATTTTTCTGGGGAATGCACCTCCTCCTCCTCACATGGGGACACTGTGTTATTGGTCCAACACAATGTTCAAACTGTACGCTGGGTGTGTTTATTTAATCTTGTGCTGTTGCTGGTAAAACATGTTCAGACACATCTCTCCACACTGTTCTATGAGTAGCAACACAGGAACATTACCAAGAAGAACACTGTAAACAGGAAAATACGTGAAAATATTTGAATAAGCATCGAAACAATCTTGAAACTGATAAATAAAAACAATAAGTAGAATGTGACCCAGGACTAAAGTACGAAAGG
The DNA here is from genome assembly GCF_001266775.1 of Austrofundulus limnaeus. Classification (NCBI taxonomy): domain Eukaryota; kingdom Metazoa; phylum Chordata; class Actinopteri; order Cyprinodontiformes; family Rivulidae; genus Austrofundulus; species Austrofundulus limnaeus. The sequence goes on from NW_013952819.1 coordinate 203,847, forward strand.
ATTTTAGTCAGACACACAACTGTTTACATTTTCATCATCACAACACAAAGTTTGGAATGATCCAATACATTCAAATCACCAACACTGACATCATAATCAGAAGATRAGCACACTTTAATAACCTCCTTTAACAAACACAAACATTATGGGGAGTATTAACTTTTGCATCCTGCACAGATAACTAGGGCTGCACCGATTAGTTGAAATAATCGATGACGTCGATTATGTAAATT
>NW_013952819.1:205129-215131 GCF_001266775.1 Austrofundulus limnaeus
AGAATAATCGATTAATCGAAAAAAATAATCGTTGGATTAATCGATTAGAAAATAATCGTTTGGTACAGCACTACAGATAACGCTGAAGTTTGTGGTTCATCTGCTTCTAGGGCTCTGTAGCGTCAAATGGTGCAGAGCTGTTAACACAGCACTTAGTTACTTCACACGGGAGAAAAATCTACAAAAAAAGACATTTACATAGATTACGTCAGCTTGCCGTTAAAAAAGGCGTCATTAGTTTTATTAGTGAGTCATTGGGTCTGCTCAYATCTTAGTAATCTGATTATGACAGCAATAAACAAACTGTATTGCTAGTTTAGCTTTTTTATGGGTTCCGCCCTGTTAGCATACACTGCTGCAGCATTCTCATTTTTTCTGAGACGTCACTACCTGAGTACCTGTTTCACAAGTTCTAGTCTGACCAGTAACAGCCCGAGGCAACATTTTATAATGCTGTGACTTCAGCGTAAAACAGTTTTCAAATTTGGTAAACCCCTTCATACACCTTTTTTGGACATGACAAAATTCTGTATTTTTACATGATCAACTAGCTTGTCTGGTACAAAAGACATTGACACAACTTTTCCGGTGTTTAGTGAATGTTTTAAATGTCAAAGCTTTCTAGATCTATCATTCTGTTAATAAAAGTTGTAATTTAGTTTATTATAAAAAGATTTATACTGTCTGCAAACAGTAAATAAAACTGACTGGTAAATAAATGCACTTCATTTTATTGCTTTTAAATTTAAGTTTCTATATTTACTTCCAATAAATGTTCTTTAAGTGTTGTAATTCTTTATAATTGGGTGAATTAGTGTTTACAACCCCAACTATTAAAAGGTTTAAAAAGTACAGTAAATAAAAAACAACAGCATTGCTATATTTTATCAATAATAGTACATTGCAATCATAGGAAAAGTTTAAGCTTAAAATTTACCATTTTGGGGTGAAAAAATAAAATGCTTTTGAATTTTTTTTGGGCCCCAACACACTTCAAGATGACCTGTTTGTAGCATACAAAATGAAAGTCAAAATGACATTTACATCACTTGCAGTTATAAATACAACCTGATAGCTCAAAGSTTAGAATGAATTAGTAACAGAGATCATTGGTTACAGTGTTTTTATCCATCAGTATCTCTGAGATACTGATGGATAAAAACAATGTAATGCAGCCCATAATGATTTCTGTGATGTGGAAAAAATGGATGTGTGAGGTTAGAGAAGGTCCAGATGTGATGAGCAGCTTCTCCACTCATCAACACATAAAGCTCCACCTCACCCCCTGCATTTTTCCTGCCCTGTCTTTGCCAACCAGTTAATTTTTTTTCTAGATCTGCCCCTGACTATGATCCAGTTTCTTTATTTCTACTTATTTGTGATGAGAGAGTTTAAAGATCAGGGTGTTGGACCATGTGGACCTCCACTCAGGTTATTTTTTAGAACACATGTCACGTGACTGTGATTATTCAATCACAGTGCACCAGTTCAGCTGTGTTTAAACTTACAGTAAATAAATTTGTGAAAACAGCATCAAGCTCCAAACATTTTATCGGAAGTAAAAGACCAACACAGGACCACCTGGATTCTGTTGCTGCAYTTTCTGTCCATTTAGTGCTGTTCAGATTGTTTTTAGCTAATTATGTATAATATTTTGTGTGCATTACACATATTTAAGATATTTAAGAGTGTTGTATGGATGAGGAGCTGATGCACAACAGCAGTATAGTATCACATTATTGATTCACATGACTGTTTTCAATCACAAGCTGGAAAGACAGCCTCTCTGAGACYGTTACAAATCATGTCAAAAGTACATTTTTCAAACTTTATCAGTTTTTAAATTGGGTTGATAGGCCAAGTAAAACCCAAGTTACTTTTTTTACTGAAAATTATCTATTTTGAATCCCATTGCAGCCATAGGCAGCAGGAAACACGTAATCTTGTTTAAAAACATCACAATGAGCCATCCGTCTCATCTTTCTCTCAAACTAAAAAATATAAAAAAACCCAGACTTTATTTCTGACAGAGGCTCAGTTATCAGACAAGCTGTTGACTGGAGTTTTGCAGTGATGTGAGACAGGACTGAGTAATTAAATCTGTGACATTTAACATGTTTGGATTTTATAATTAGGGTGTCATTTAGAGTGTTTAGTCAGTTTTTGTGTGTTTTGTATCAAAACAATGGAGTGATTTTTTGTACGAGGAGCAACATTTTGGAGGTCTGTAAATGGCAGAACGACACAACATGCCCATCTGGTCTCATAACATTTCTCCCTTCTTGCTCTTGCAGTCAGAAAAAATAAATAATTTCTCTCTGGATGTATTTTGTGTGAGAAGTGCAGTCTTTTACAGCAACTTTTTATGATTTTCCCAATGTTTCCCACAGAGGAACTACTCCTATTGTCCCCTAAATCAATATGTTAACTTCCGTCTATAACATGGTCACGTGTCAAGAACCCAGCTGTTCRACTATGAAAATGGGACCAGGCGGTCTCTCTGTGGGGGGCTTGGGGATACATGGTCACCTACTTAAGATGACATTTTGTCTTAGTCAAGCTGAAAGATGTCCAGTGGGTGAAATATAATTTGTTTTTTGGTTTTTTATGTTTATTGGTGAATTATAGTGAACATGAACTTCTGAAAATTGTAATATAGGAAATTGGGGTGGGGTAGAAAAAAACAGWTTTCAAAAGACCCCAACAACCTTGATTAAGACTTCAATTTGATACGTCAAATGGAGATATTTTTGTTTCTTTAAATTTCCACTGAACATTTGTCGTTTTCTTTTTGAAACGCAAGTTTTCATTCTGTTCTTGGCTTGTTGGGTAGAAAAAAAAACCTGAATTAGGAAAATGTCTTACTGTAAGACTTGTGAAACAACAGCAGGGCAAGTGATTTAACAGAACCACGCATTGGTCTTACTCATAACAACCTTACAACACATTAGTCATCAGCCACTCTGACAGGAAAGAATCAAGAGCTGACAATAAAAAACACACAAACTGATTATACAAGAGTTTGGCTGCTATCACTATTAGACTGAACAACAGGAAGCGTACAAGAATGTTAGGTTTATAAGCTAAAACAAAGCAGTGAGTCAATCCTGTGCTGCCATGACAAGACATGATTTAACTAAAATTAACTTTTATAGATTTCTTAAACTTGTTTCACTTCACATGTTGGTGACAGATTACTGTAAGGATGTTAAGCTCCAGTGTGAAATATACCAGGGACTTTAGCAGAAATATAGTAGAGACAACCATTTTTCCACCACTGTGAAAAAAATAATAGCTGTATCATATTTTGTACAACTAAGAAGTTGGGTGTAAGAAAATATTGATACACTGAAATATCGCAATATTTCATTTCCCGATACTGTATCGATATTCTAAAGAACTGTATCAAATTTTTTCAAGGTTTCGAAATATATTGGGATATATCGCATCGCCAAATTCTTGCCAATACACAGCCCTAATATATACTGTATATATACTGTATATATACTGTATATATATGTATTAAAGGCCTCAATTATTTTTCCTTACGTCATCATTATTTAAACAAGGTGTGGGCATTGAGAGTTCCTTGGATTGACCAAATACACAATAATTTATTGCAGCCCAGTCTTTTGCAATAAAGACATTGAGCTCACTGATACCAAAGCAATTATTTGATACATTGTGCAGCTTTTGTAGTGGATGTTTGTCATGAGTGTTGCAGAAYGTAACTAAATAAGTAGTTAGTGGTGTAGTAGTACTACTGCTAGTACAAGTGGGGCATAAAATGTGTTTTTAGTTGCATTCCAGACCWAGAGGATTCTGAAAAAAATTTCAAAATGTCAAAACTCCATGTTGTTGACAAYTCATTAGAGGTATACCAAAATAAATAAATCGATTCACATCAGAATCGTGATTCTTATTTACAAAGAACCAGAATTGATTTAATATGTCCCAAAATAGATTTAAAAAATAAATAATTGAATAAAGATAAACAAATCCAATGGCTGTCAGCCTCCATTTTTTAACTACATGGGACATCCTGACATCACCTCGCAGCTGGTTCTGGAACGTATGCATGCGCAGAAACCACTAAGGCATAAAGGAAACTACAAAACTGGAGGAGAGAGAGAGATTCAACTGGCCCAGTCTACACTGAACGCAAAGATTTGAGCTCATTTTGGTGTTTACTGAATGAGTCTGAGTTTGACATGAGCTTCACTGTGTGCAAGGTTTGCAAAATGAAGAAGACGCACTTTGGGAACACAGAAAAATTAAAAGTCGATTTTAAATTGAATCACGGCCCCAAAAACCATAATCAAATCGTGATGTAGTAAAAGATTCCCAGTCCCACCCCTGCAATTCAACATACCATGGGTTATTTAATAACTGCAGTAATGACAGAACTGTTCACGACGAAGCAATAAAGTCTGACATTAGAACCATGTTTTGTGTTTTTACACATTTCAGTCTAGGGTCAGCAAAACTGAGTTATAACCTCTTTTAACCTTTAAGTTATTACATAACTCGTGCTCTGATGGGACTTATAGGGGCCAGATTAGGTTGCAAATGGTGGCGAATTTTATGCTGGTTTACATCCTTCTACCATCCACAGCTCAGTGGTTCAAGTTTAAGTCAAAATGTGATCAGCTGTTTCCAGCAAAGAGCAGCAGAACTCCAATAAAGGCCACTGAGGGATGAATTACACTAAACTCAATGGGACCCAATGACATAATACATGCAAATATAGGCCAGGTGTGTTATTTCCTGTTTGTTGTTCCGCTTCTATCTGCCCTGAACTTCCATAGGTAACTCCCTACTGATCACTGATACAATACAGTCATCACTATAAATCTATTTGTGCTGTAAACAGCTTGACAAAACCTTAACATAAATGTAAACAAGTCATCAACCATTGGCTACCTGCAGATTGACAGTAATTTATAAATGACATTATATAATCATAATGGTGGCAGCTTGTGTTCGTCAGGCTTAAGGTTAAGACCTCAGCTTTATTGTGGTCAGTTTACACAAGCAGAGCAGAGGCAGAAACTAGCTAGCTTCACTGACAGCTTCCGTATTTGTCCCAACACTTATTCAGGTAAAACGGACGCATCGTAACAAACAAATAAGTCCCCGAATCGAATAAAAAAGCAGTTTAATGTTCCTTCTTTTAAAAATAAAAGCTAATCAGCGTGTGAGATAGCCGAAAACTGTTAGCTTGGCAGATAATATTGCTAACATTGAGCACTTAACAGCTGACTGCCCGTCGACTCGTTTTGAAACTTGAAAAAGGAACCAGTTGTCCTTCCTCTTTCACTGTTAAATAAAAAGAACACCAAACAAACACTGTAGCAAAGACAACATACCCAAGTAGATGTCTCCAAAGGATCCACTTCCAATTTTTCTGCCCAGTCTGTATCGGTTTCCGACTCGCAACTCCATGTTAAGTAATCTGTTGTAGGCTAGCAAGCACGCTCGCTAGCTCCAAAATATTTAAACTGTTTTCAATGTTTAAACCTCTAATGCGAATAAAAACTGTCCGACCCGAAAAAATCTGACAAGAACAGACCGTTCGAGCGAGTGTTTCTGTCTTCTGTACTTTGTCTCCGGATGAAGTCGGCTCCGACAATCTTTCGCCTCTTGTTTCAAAATGCTCCTAACATCGTATTTTAACAATACGTAGCTTGTTAGAAAGGTTACAGTGTTTACTTTCTGCTCCCGCTATTTTTAATATCGGCACGCGTGAATTTCCCACGGATGAAGATGGATTTTGAGCAGATCCTTTTCGCAAGTTTACTCGGGTACTTTGGCTCGAACGGATGCTGGTCTATGTAAGGAAGGAGGACCCTGTTCAGCTGGCTTTGCCTGACGTCACTTCCTCCTGGGGGGAGATGGGGGAGCTCTTTAAAGATCATATCAGGTTAAGATATCTTAGTATACATCACTACCAGAAACACGACCACCCAAATCCAAGGCGAATGTTGCGATGAAATCCGGGGATAATATACAAATTTTAAAAACATGTATGCTCTTTTGTGAAATTACATTCAGAAGTATGGTTATTAAAAGTATTTATTGTGTAATAGCTCAGTGTGTGTCATGAATAACGTGGTAATGATAAAGTAATCCCTGTCACAAGTACAAGTGTGTACATTACTATAAAAGCAAACTAATATATTCCCGACATGCGATATTTTAAGTTTGTTTTTCTTATATTATCAACTTCATCTAGCGCTGAAATGCTTACAACAGCCTTGAAGTATTTATTTAGAGCGCATGAAGCCATGATGGCTGCCTGGTTTCCTGTCAGTTTTCTGTTCATCTGCTGAATAGAGGTCAGTCTTTTCAGAACAACAGTCTCTGGTCAACAAAACAACAAAAGATTGCTTCCTTTGTCCTACTGGGGTGAGAACAATCCGTTAAAATAGACATTATACATAAAGTCTTAGACTCGTTATTGTAAATAAGTGATTTTTAACTGAATTGTGTTTTTAAAATAAAGAGTATGAGCGTATAAGGCGTAAAATAAAAACACTTCATTTGATGTAAGGAAGTGTCGCTTTTATTCTGAAGGGCTGGAGGATGATGCTTTTCCTGTGTTCCTTGTTTCAGTTTTTAGCTTTGGTGCTAATGCTACCAAAAAATGGCGTTAAGTGGTAAAGAAAACCAACATTTTGCAGAAGAGGTTGTAGAAAACGGGAAGGAAAACACAGAAAGCAGCCGGTATAGTACTGGAGAACGGTTTCTTGTTGATGTTAGGTTGTTTGATGATAATAAATAGCTTTATCGTTACTTCCTGTTAGCAGAGGAAGAGTCAACATGCTTTAATTGGAGTTATTAACTTGACAGTCGGTTTCCTAAAGACTTGTGTGCATGAGACAAAGGTCACCTGCTAAAAAGATCAAATTAGGTTACTAGATTGAAGAAATTATTTTATATTTAGTTTTTTTTATTGGTATTGGCAAATTGGCACTGATAAACTTAAGCATATGTTTTTTTGCCTCTGTGTGTGTGCGCACGCGCAGACTATAATCAGTGGACAGATATTAAAGTTGCAGAAAGTAACACTGGATATACATCTACAGCTTTTTATTAAGTTGTAGAATGAAACCAGTGAGATGGCTGCCACAGCGTAACTTAAAAACACACACTGGTTATAACTCTGTCAGTTTTATCGATACTGAGCTACAATTTGGTGTGGTAGTAACTGAGACTGATCTCCAACACTCAGAGCAGCGGGACAGCTGGTGCTGATGTTGGTGTTTAGTTGAACTGGTTTAGGTCCTACATCGCCAACCCTACTTTTTGTCTCTGCCTTGGTGGTGTCCTCTTCTGCTCATATTTTGTGTGGGGTCTCACAAGGCTCAGTTTTAGGCCCCGTCCTCTTCATGCTGTCCCTGCTTCCTCTTGGCTCTACTCTTCAAAAAATTTGGGATCCCTTTTCATTGTTATGCCAATGATACTCAGATATTTGTCTAAACAAAAGGGACACYGACTCTCTGAGCTCTCTGTTTTTATGTCAGGAGGAAATAAAAGCCTGGATGGCTTTTTTTATTAAGTTTAATGAAAACAAAACTGAGATGATCTTTGCAAGCTCCACTGAGACACCTGATGTATTGGTACATTGAGTACATCAGACCAACTGTTACTAACTTAGGGGCAAATGTTAATGCTGGACTAAAGTTAGAAAACCACATCAGAGCAGATGTTGAATCAAGTTTTTACCATTTGAGGCAGCTAAGCTAAAGTAAAGCCAATTCTTTCTCAACAACATTTTGAAACAGTAGTCCATGCTTTTGTTACCACTCAGCTGGACTACTGTAACACACTTTATACAGGCATCAGTGAGTCTTGTATCTCAGTTTCAGAGGGTACAGAATGCTGCTGCACATCTTTTAACTGGCACACGGACGTTTGATCATGTTTCCACTGTTTTAGCCTCCCTGCACTGGCTGCCCGTACATTTTGGGTTTAATTTTAAAGTTATTTTATTTGATTTCAGTGCTGTTAATGGTCTTGTCCTGCCCTGTCTGTCTGAACTTCTACATCCTTACAATCCCTCAGGTCAGCTGATCAGCTGCTCCTGACTGTGCCCAAGACAAAACGTGAGCTCAGAGGAGACTGTTTTTTTTTCTGTGGCAGCTCCTAAATAGGGTTGGGCATATTCGTATCGTGTGCTATTAATCGTCAGAAAAATATTAATCAATTATTCTTTGGCACTTGACGCTTAATACGATTAATGCCACCAGGCAGACTGACTGGAGATTGCTCCGGTCAGTCCGCTCGGTGCTCCTCTCTGCTTCAAATATGATCAAAATAATAAAAAAAAGTTCAGTACTTTATTTACCTATCACAATTTAAAAGTTGATGTATAGCCTGAAATCAGTAATTTTGACACAAATTTGAACAGATTTTTATAGCAAATTTTTCCCACTAAATTGGTCATGTGACTAGGACATAAGGGTGTCCAGGGACTCCAGGGGATTAATCATCAAATTAATCGTTATTGGCTAAATACCACAATTAATCGTGATTTATTTTTTTTGCCAATATTGCCCAACCCTACTCCCAAATTAGGGAATGACCTTCCTTTGGACATCAGACAGGCATCGACGATGAAACCCTCTGTGTTTTTTAATCCCTTCTTAAAACACATCATTTCTCTCTGGCCCTTGAACACCATTTGTATTGTTGATTTTTAATTATTTTTTTATTAATTTTTTTACTGAGTGTATGACTGAATGAACACTTTGGTCCTGTGGGTGTTTTACGTGCTTTATAAATAAAGTTGGTATGGTACTTATTGCATGAAATCTTTGCTTAAAACGTTATCATTACCTCTTAACTGCAATATGCTTTGAAACAAACAGGTATAAAGAGAAAAGTAGTTCTTTCAGATTAAACAAATTGACCATGTAGTGCTGAGTGAAGAGTTCTCATAAAGTAGATAGGTTTGAATGAATCGTTTATGTTTAAATACCTTTAGTGTTCTTGTTAGGTGTGGACAGCTAAAACAAGGTGGGAGGAGTTGGATCATAATTTAAAGGCGTTCTTAGTAATTTGTTTTTTTAGGTTTGTTGGAACCTCACACCTTGTGCATTTAGATTCTTTGCACACAATTCACTGAGCTGAATGTTTGGATGGACGTGTGTAGCTTTATTTCTACCCCTCTTTACCTTTTCTCCAGGTTGGAGTCTTGTTTGGATCAACCTTTGGACTCGAGCGTTCTTGAGGTCATCAAGTATACTCCATCTCTTCTGCCCGGTTAGTTGATCGTAGTGGAAACAGTTCCTGTTGATGTGATTTATCATGCTTATGATTATTTTTTCGTGTCCCGTTCCAGCTAAACATTACGACGAGGAGACCACTGAACCAATCAGCTGTGGTCTCTGCTCATTGGAGAAGTTGTTGTCCTGGACTCGACGTGAGGCGAATCCTTTCAATGTGGCAGTAGTTCCTCTGGCTCCTCGGGAGCCTCCTCTGGCCAACAGTCGGCTTCGGACGTTGGTGTCCCATGACATGATGGGTGGCTACCTGGAAGACAGGTATCTACTGATCATCATTGCAGGGTTTTCTTCTCGTTCTTACCCTGTTGGAAGTTCTTTTTCCAAGTTTCTAATTTTTRTATTTTCTTGTCTTTTCAAGGTTTATCCACGGGACACATGCTGACAATCCATATGTTTTCTACCACTGGCAGTACATAGATATTTTCAACTATTTCTCACATCAGTTGGTCACTATTCCTCCTGTCGTTTGGACCAATGCTGCCCATAAACATGGAGTCCTTGTTCTCGGTGAGCCTGATGCATGTCATAGGAAAAAGTTTAAAATTTTGGACATATTTTAAAGGGGCAATATCATGTAAAATCAACTTTTTTGAGATTATATCATGTTATAATTTTATACTCTCATAAAAAACATGCCCAAAGCCTTGCTTTGACTCATTCATGCATGTTTGAGAAATCCTGCAGCATTTTTAGGCAGCCATGCTGATGAGCA
>NW_013952819.1:217705-218805 GCF_001266775.1 Austrofundulus limnaeus
CAGTGAAATATATTTATGTTTGTGGTTGTAATGTGACAAAATATGGAAAAGTTCAAGGGGTATGAATACTTTTGCAAACCACTGTATGCACTGTTATTCTCAGACTGCTCCATTTTCACCACAATGGTTTCAGCTCATGCTCAGTTAAACCAGTAGTTCTCAAACTGTGGGCTGGGCCTGCGGACCAGAACAGAACAAGATTGGTATACAACTCCAGTTCTGAAAAAGTTGGGATGTTGTTTAAAATGTAATAAAAACAGAATGCAAATTATTTTCAAGTCTTCTAAACTAATATATTATTCGCAATAAAAACAGTAAACAGAACAAATGTTGAAATTAAGAAACTACCTTTTAAAAAATACAGTATTTTAGAATTTTATGGCATCAACACTTCTCCAAATAGTTTGGGAAAGGCTGTGAACGTAAGATATACAAATAAGAAATGGGTACACGAAGATATCGCAACTAATTAGGGTTATGTCAGTAAGAGGACTGGAAATAAAAACAACATTTTAAAAGAGGCTAAATCCCTCAGCAGTGAAGATGGGCAGAGGTTTACCAGTCTGAAAAACTCTGCTTAAAATAGTGGAACAGATTTAGAATAATATTCCTCAGTAAAAAGTTGGGAAGGCTTAAGTCAGACGAGGCTGAACGTCAGTATTGCAGAGTCGTGATCCTCAGGCCTAGTTCTGTTCTGGACGTCACATTATGAGCTCAGGAAATCATTGTCTGTAAACACAGTTCACTGTACCATATCCAAACGCTGCTTAAAGCTCTATCATACAAAGAAGGCATACAGTAAGTGTAACCATCCAGAAATGCTGCCGTCTTCTCTGGACCAAAACCCCAGAATGTAGAAATGTGGTCAAAGTAAAACTTGACATTTGTCTTGGAAACAACAGATGCCACATCCTCTGTACTACARAGGAGAGGTACACAGTTTTAAAATATACAGTGGTGTGAAAAAGTGTTTGCCCCCTTCCTCATTTGCTGTTTTTTTGCAYGTTTGTCACACTTAAGTGTTTCGGAACATCAAACCAATTTAAACAATATTCAAGGACAACACAAGTAAACACAAAATGCAATTTGTAAATGAAGGT
>NW_013952819.1:220037-221573 GCF_001266775.1 Austrofundulus limnaeus
TATTGTTTAAATTGGTTTGATGTTCCGAAACACTTAAGTGTGACAAACATGCAAAAAAACAGCAAATGAGGAAGGGGGCAAACACTTTTTCACACCACTGTACCTCTCTGATGGTATGGAGGTGCATTAGTGCCTCTAGCACTATGCGGGCAGCTTATACATCTGGAAAAACATCATAAATGCAGAAAAGTATGTAGAGGTTTTAGAGCAATGTGAAAAACAACAAGACTGTCACAACTTTTCTGAAATGTGTTTTTTGTGTCTCAGTTTAAACGTTTGATGTTTACTTTCTTTCAGTGTAAATAAAATATTTGCCAATCATTACATTTTTTAAAATTTACATTTTACACAACATTTCCAGCATTTTTTAAAATTAGGGGTTGTTTATAACTATGTGGATGAGATCTGGAGTTGCCTCAATGAATTCAGTTGCTAAACAGGCTTCAGGTGTTTCTGAAATCTAAAACCCTGTCCTGTGATGGTCTGTTTTTTTCAGGGACATTTATTACTGAGTGGGCTGACGGAGCTGCAGTGTGCGAGAGCTTTCTGAGCGACGAGGAGTCCTATAGGGCCGTGGCTGATAAACTGGTCCAGATCAGTCAGTATTATGGCTTTGAAGGCTGGCTTGTTAACATAGAAAACTCCCTCAGTGTAAGTTACACGTGACTGTCTGTCATCATCATAACACACAACAACACTTCTTAATGCTCGCTGTCGATGGTGTTTTTGCTCACGTCTGTGTGTTAGTTTCCAGTGTTAGCAAAATATCTCTTGAACCAGTCAACAGATATTCTGAAGGTAATAGTTTAGTCTGGGTTGGAGCTCTGTGGGATCAGAGACTGGTTCAGGTTCAAATTCTCTCTAAATCTTGGAGAATTGTTTCCTCCTCAGCCCCTGTCTCATGTGGAGTTCTCCAAGGATCCACTCTCGGTCCTGTTTTATTTCCCAACTATGTGCTGCCTTTAGGCTCTGTTTTAAGAAAATTTACCATCTCTCTTCATTCTTACACAGAAGAAACTGATTTAGTTGAACCACAATCAATCTTTTTCACTGAAACCACCGTTTGACTGCCTCACTGAGGTAAAAGCTTAGATGACTTTAAACTTGTTACATTTTAATAAAAATAAAACTGAAGTTACTGAAGTGCAAACTGAAGCGTTTCTGCAGATCTGGGCACCTTGAAGGCTTTTGTAAAATCTCATCTTAAAAGTTTGGGTCTGATATTTGATTCATATTTTAAGCTTGAGAAACAGATCAGGGGTCGGATTTATAAAACTGGCGTACGCACAATTTGAGCCCAGAAACTTGCGTACGCCACTTTTTACACCAAGGTTGTGATTTATAAAATCCAAACTTGACGTGAAAATGTGCGGTGCCTCACGCCAGCTCTGACCCATGTGTACGCTCATTTTGGAGACGTGGAACTGCGACACAGATGGTGAAGTGAGGAATTACAGTATAGCCACACTGTGTAATGATCACTGTCAGAGATTTAATTTCACTTCATCAGACTTAGATTTTTATTCAACTTTATCA
>NW_013952819.1:222381-227235 GCF_001266775.1 Austrofundulus limnaeus
GGCGTATGCCATTTCCGCCTTTTGGCCGTACGTTCACTTTTAGTATGGTTTCCACGCAATCCTGTATAAATGAGACCCCATTTCTGTTCACACAAAAACCTGTTCATCTCAGGAAAACAGAACCCATCTTCTTTCTGAGCGGTTTTGATAACAGGACCATGGTGTTTATAATTGTAAATAATTGTTTGAAAAGAAAAACATGGCTCCTTCACGAATTTGGAAATTGAACCAGAGTTATAAAAGTCAACAGTTCATTGGCTGGTTTCTTTTGATTCTCCTATGATGTTGAAGGGAATTCATGATCAATAAATGGAAGTGTGAATAGTAGTAGTAGTAGTAGTAGTAGTAGTAGTAGTAGTAGTAATAATAATAATAATAATAATAATAATAATAATAATAATAATAATATAGCAGAAAACCAATGGGATCTCTTCTAAAAAGGCTTTATTCTCATCTCTCCCCAATCAGCTCCAACTGCACACAGTTACAAAATGTCCTTCAGTGTCACACAAAGAAGCAGTGTGTTTGAGGTGTGACTGAAAATGCATCCACAGGTGTGTGTCCAGTTAACTCAAAAGTTGTGTTTTTTCAGGTTAGTTGTCTGTGGCAGCCATCTTGAATCAAGCTGACTCTGAAAACAGTGATTGTTTCCTGCAGCTTTCTTTAAAATTCATTCAGCATCTCATGAGACATTTTGGTAACAGTCAGAAACACAAATCTACTGTATCTATAAATCCTCACACAGACAGGCAAAAACAAATGGTCTTCATCCCAGAGCCTTTTAATTCATCTGCAACACTCTGAATTAAAGTCTGAATGTGAACCACACAACTGTAGGCAGCATAGTTGAACTGAACTTTGTAACTAAAACAGAAAAATATCACGTGATCTGTTCTGTGTTTGCAGGAAGCTGCAGTGAAGAACACGCCTTTGTTCCTTCGTTATCTGACTGACCAAATGCACGAGCGAGTGTCCGGCAGCCTGGTGCTGTGGTACGACAGCGTGATTGAGAGCGGAGAGCTCAAATGGCAGAATGAACTTAACCAGTCCAACAGGTCGAGTGACAAACATTTCATTCTGTCTATTCAGATATATAAGTGTGTTCTCTTTTGTTACTGGAAGGAAAAATACACAGCGGCCACTGAAATCTAACTCTTAAAAGAAAAAATATGTATTTCTGAAACTGGACAAAAAAGGATTGTACCCTTAACCTTTTGTTTTGTTTTGTTACACAACCTTTCAGTATCTCTCTCTGAGACTTCTGCACCTGTCCACAGGTGTTTTCTCCCATTCCTCATGAACAAACTGTTATAGGCGTCTGCAGTTTGAAGGGTTCCTTCTCCAGATGTTGCAGATTCATGTTTTGGGTCATGACCCGCGACTGAAAACAAGCATTCTGACTCTGGGCAGCACATTTCATCTGAATGCCTTGATAGTCTTGAGATTTCATTTTACCATGAACCAGATGCAGCAAAGCAGCACCAGAACAGAACCGAGCCGCCTCCATGTTTCACTGTAGGCACCGGGGACTGTTCTATACGTTTCATTTTTAGATCCGTGAACACGGAGCTGATGGGACTTGTTGCCAAAAAGCAGCAGTTTTTTCTCTTCTGTCCAAAGGACCTTCTTGCAGAATCTTTGTGACTTCTCAATATGCATTTTGGCAAATTCCAGTCTTGCTCAAAAAGTGACTGATAGGACCACAGACACAGATGTACCCTGACTCTGGAGTTCAGCTTGAGTCTTTTTGAAGAAATGATATGAACGTTAACCAAACCTCAGCCTGGGACAACTTCCAGTCCGTCATCAGTTTTCTTTGTGAACACGTCCAGGGAGGTTGTCTTCAATCCTGCGGACTTCAAACTTCTAAAAATCTGTTCAGATGCATTCACAGGAGCATCAAACTGTTTGGAGATGGTCTTATAGTCTTTACCTTTAACATGATGCCACGTGTTGTCTTTTTGTCTTGAGACCCTCTGTCCTCAGCTTTCTGTGCTCAGTGTGGTACCCACCATGACACCAAACAGCGCTGTGACTACCTGTCAGCCTTGAAACAGGCAGACTGACTGATTAGGTGTCTCTGTGGTCAAATTAGTTTCAATCTTTTCTTGGCATATCTTCCATTTTGTCAGGGCCAGTTTTATTAGGTGTTTTTAACATAAATATGTTGAAACAAAATCCAATACAATCACTGATTATCATTAGTTTTAGACATTTTTTATTTTCTTTTATTATTTTTGTCAGGTATTTTAATGAGCTTTTCATCCAACAAATACATCTGCATCTGTAGGAGAGCTTGTCTTTTTCTCAGAACCTAACTTCCAGTCTGGTTTGTTGAGCTGATGAATAAATATAATGGTACAAACATTACACTGACCTGTAAGGCCTCTTTAAGCCTTTTCAATCCTCCGCTGCAGAATATTTTTTGACGCCTGCGATGGATTCTTCACCAACTACAACTGGACAGTGGAGAACCTGGAGTGGATGAAGAACTACTCTGAGCTGCAAGGCCGCCAGGCGGATGTTTACGTCGGAGYTGACGTGTTTGCGAGAGGAAATGTGGTTGGAGGAAAGTTTGAAACCAATAAGGTAACTCGCCATAGCCACATCGTGCRGGGAGTTGTCAGTGAGAAATGTTACCTCTCAAGATGGTTCTGAYCGTCTGCAGGCTCTGGAAGCCATCAGAAATCACAACTTCTCTGCAGCCATCTTCGCTCCRGGCTGGGTGTACGAGACCCTCAGTGACAAGAGTGAATTCTGCCAGAATCAAAACAAGTGAGAGAAGCAGCCGGGTGTGGATGTAGGTCCAGAAATACACAGAGGCTACCATGCTTTGCTGTGCCCCTCAGGTTCTGGGCTCTTCTGGCAGATTACCTGTACGTCCACCGGCCAGCCTCACACCTGCCCTTCACCTCCTCCTTCTGCCTGGGCTTTGGGAAGGCGTTCTACTGGAGAGGACAGGTACTCACCCACTCATTTTACTAAAGTYGTTATCAGATCTGTAAATCAGACATTTGATCTAAACCAGGATTTTACAAACTGTGGGGCTCCAGTGGTATTAAGGGGAGGCGCCATGTGGGGATATATTACGTTCACACTGCAGGTGTGAATGTAATATTTTTCAGGCCAAAGTGGACCGCAACGTATTTATTGTGTGATGGGCGTCTGCCTCGTATTAAACAAAATAAACTTATTATAGTGATCCTGGTTCAATATTTGTTAAACTAACTACAAAGTTTCTGTTCTGTATCATCTTTAACAGTCCCTCAGTAATAAAACTGTTCTTTAATGCTGCAGTCGCACACTGACGTGTTCCTCGTGTGGAAAAAAGAGACTAAAGTAACTAATTTTAGCCGTTCTGTGGTTAAATATACTAACTGCTGTTTCCTGTAGTTTTTAATATTCCTCGGTAATAAATCTGTTGATTAATCCTGCAGTCCCTCACGCTGTTGACTGTCTTTATCGTATCAAACACACACACACACGCACACACACACACACACACACACACACACACACACACACACAAACAAACAGAAATTTACAGATTTTTAACAGTTCTATGGTTCGATATTTTTAAAACTAACTATAAAATTGTTGTTTTGTGTCATCTTTAATATTCCCTTGGTCATAAATCAGTTTGATTAATCCTGGGGTCGTTCACTGATGTCATCAGTTCATTAATAATAATAATAATAATTTTCTGAGCAGCAGGTTAGAGAGGGGCTTCAGAAGTGGGCTCACTCTGATGCCTTTCCTCCTTGGTGTTTTTTTCTGAAGGCTCAGAGGAGGACAGAACAGTGTCAGTCCATGCTGAGCTGTCTTATGAACGAGGCTTAGCGTTCAGAGTCACACACCTGATGAGTTGCATTGGGCCAAAAATAACCGTATTCGAGCCACATTTACCTGCAGTGTGAACGTAGTCTGAAAGAAAACAGGAACAGGGTTGTTGTAAAGTGATTAAAAACAATACTTTTTTATTTTAAAGCACAGATGTTTAAAAAGTGTAAAAGAAGAAAAATATGTTTTAAAATATGAACAGAACAGTAAGTGTGTGTATATATATATGGTGGGGTGGGGGCAATTGTTTGTTTGGTATCTCTGGGGGTCTTATGCTCGTATACTTTGAAAACCTCTGATCTAAACTTTACAACACAGAGCTTCAGCTCAGTCCATCCCATCTTTACTTCAAATACATCCTTCCTGTTCCTCTAAAAYCCTGGGCCCCCTAACAAAGAATCATCTGCACACACCTTGAACGAGTGAATATTGACAAGCTTTTATTTATAAATTTTGAGAAAAAACAAAGTTGTTGCCAGAGTAAATAACTGCAACTAAAATGACTTTTTTATAGATACTGAGCTAACGTTTGACGTGGGAGTACTTTGCAAAACTGGCCATCTAACCAAGTCTTTCAATCTTATATCCAGCCAAAAAAAAAATTCATGATCTTGTTTTGAGACTGATTTACTAAACAAGAGCAGAATGTGTAAGATTAATAATCTTGTTAGCTTGAAAATTTGACTCAAATTAAGCAAAATAATCTGCCAGTGGACTGCTGGATATGGGCACCAGTGACCCACGCAACCCTGAAAAGGAAGAAGCATGTACAGAAAATGGATGGATGGATGAATCTGCCAGTGGACTAAGATAAAAGCACTTGGTAAGATTCTAGAAATAAAGAAAATTTGAGTCAAATTAAGAGATTTAAAGAATCTTACCAAGTGCAATTGTCTTACTCCATTGGCAGATTCATTAATTTAATTTAATTTAATTTAATTTAATTTAATTTAATTTAATTTAATTTAATTTAATTTGTCAATTTATTCTTTTGCCTGGATATAAGACTTTATT
>NW_013952819.1:230210-232793 GCF_001266775.1 Austrofundulus limnaeus
AGTGAAATATATTTATGTTTGTGGTTGTAATGTGACAAAATATGGAAAAGTTCAAGGGGTATGAATACTTTTGCAAA
Organism: Austrofundulus limnaeus; assembly: GCF_001266775.1. NCBI lineage: Eukaryota > Metazoa > Chordata > Actinopteri > Cyprinodontiformes > Rivulidae > Austrofundulus > Austrofundulus limnaeus. Next base: position 230,288 of record NW_013952819.1, read on the forward strand.
CCACTGTATATAGCAGATCTACTTGACTCATACCTGCATGTAGCCTTAGCTCCAGTAACTCCAATCTGCTACTTGGTCCTGACTAAAGACACGTGGRGACAGAGCATTTCAGGTTGTAGCTTCTAAACTTTGGAACTCATTACCTCAGTGTCAGAGCTTTCAGCTGCTTTTATTAACGTGGCTGAATGAGTTTTAATGTTTGTCTTATTAATGCTTTACGGATTGTCAATCTGTTGTTTTATACTATTGTGTGCTTTTCTGTTTTATTGTGCAGCACTTTTCACTGTGAAAAGTGCTGCACAAGTACAGTTTACTTGAATTAGATTTTTGTATTGAGAGTGTGCGAAAACTTCTGAAGAAATGTTGAAACGTATCAATGATGCTCCTGCATTTTGATGTGCGAGCTGTATAGGAAGTGCAAAGGAAACCAAAATAAAAGAAATGTTAAAGCTGCTGCCAGTGGCTCAATACATCACCGTAGTAACCACACATCTGTGTCTGTCACTCCCTGACTCCTGCGTTAATGAGAGGTGGACGAACGGAGTCCCATGTGCTAATGAGCTTAAACCTTTGTGAGCTGTTAGCGACAGAGGTCTGGTGATGTTCGTCTTTTGTGAATAATATCTGTAGAGAGTTCTCCTGTGTTTCACCAAAATCCGTGAATTGTTTATTTTTTTCATGCATCTGTTTTTACTACCAGAAGTCATGGTCATGTTCTCCACCAAGCTACGTGTTTGAATGTTTCATTTGCATATTTTATTGCAAATTTAGCAAAATTGTAGCCAAAAAATTAACTTAGCAAAACTGCAGTAGAAAGCCAAATGTAGGAAAATTGTTGCTCTAAACTGAAAATAGCAAAAAGGTAGCTAAAAGTAAAACACAGGCAAAACCATTGCTGAAAGTTACAAATCAAAAGCTAAGGCCCTGTTTACATGAGTTTACACTCTGATGCTAATGTTTACTGGAGTGAATACACAAAAAATCACTGCAGTAAAAACACCAGGCAGGGTTATCAAATGGGACATAGTAAAGTGTTTTATTGTACTTTTAAAATGATCATATTTTGAGTCAAAACAGCAGCCATCAGAAGGTGTAAATTGGAGGGTTTGATTTGAGCAGGTTAATTTAATATTCAGAAAATGCTGCAGGAGAATTCTGTCATCACTGGACTTTTGTTGGCTGCTGATTTGATTTGAAGATGTTCCGATGCAAAGCTGTCAGAAGGGGGCAGTACTGAACCAAATCCAAGTTTCTGAAGTATTCTGAAGCATCTTAATGTAGCTGAAATAAAGCCACCATAACCAGAAGTCCTWGCCATCGTCTCCTGAATGCTCTTAGAAGTTCGGCCTCTGCTGCAGTCTCGCTGAACTGTCTGATCCGTCTTGGAAGTAAACGAAACACTTTTCTCCTTTTTGTTTGGCAGCGTGAGACAGARAGGAGCTGGTTTAATCTAACGGCACAGGAGCTCCAGCCTCTGTATCAGAACCAGGAAGTGGATGGTCAGGTGAGCCTGAGCAGCTCCAGCTGCTCCCAGGACGTCTGGARCGGAGGCAGCTCGCTGCTGCTGGAGGGAACCATCCCTGCAGCTCAGGATGCTCCAGTTATTGCCACGTGTGTTCATGTTCTCCTTTCTCTTCACAGAAATKATACTTTTTTTCTACATAGATGGAAAAGTTTCAGTTTTTTGTAGGATGGGACAAGTAAGGWTTATAAATATTAAAATGAAACATAAATATGGCATTTTTTGGCAACATTGCAGTGAATAATGAGTGCTGAACGAGCACAAATTAAAGAAAGCAGAATACTAGCTAAAAGCTAAAAGTAGTGAAAGGCTAGTTAAAAATARCCAAGTGCTAACTAAAAGCTAAAGTTAAAAAAAAGCGTGCTAAAAGTAGCAAAGTCTATAATAGAAAATAAAAATAATAAAAACCAGAGCTCCAGAAAATAATGAAAAAAATAAGAATATGTTTGGGGGCCACAGAAACAGGAAACTGTCTCCCTTTTTTGCTCATTTCTGTGTGTCTGTTGGTAAAATATCTGGTGAATTTTGATGCTAATCAAGTAATCACTGGATGCACATCGCATCACATCCACTGTTRGAATCAACCTCATTCAAGATGGCCACCGCACAAAAAGGACTCATCAGTTTTAACAGATGTTTAGCTAAACTCTGGTAGTAGCTGAACGTCATCCTCAACTAATACTCCACTCWAATATCACATGACATCACACTTTACATCATTTTCCAGGTTTGACCAAAGCAGCTGTAACTCCTCTGTGGCRGGTGAAATGATGAACTTTTATACCTTTATTCTGTACTTTGCAGGATCTTCTCTCTACATGTCCCTCTGGACTCTAAAGTCTGGGTGACCCTGGTCTACAAGGCATCTCCTGGGATCACGGTGTCTCTGCAGCTGAAAACAACAGACAGCTCTCAGACTGACGTCCAGGAGGTGGCAGGTGAGGCCTTCAGGTCATACGGTGTTAGGACGCTACATTCACATTG
>NW_013952819.1:233130-237353 GCF_001266775.1 Austrofundulus limnaeus
CATACGGTGTTAGGATGCTACATTCACATTGTGTCCAAACTGCTAAAATTTGTTCCTCTCTGCCCGCAGTTCCCAGTGTACCCCCTGATGTTCTGGGTGAAGGGTACCAGTTAGTGAGCCAGTTCTCTCAGCTCTGTGGAAACCTGAATTCTGACGGTTGGACTTTAAAGTGAGGGACCGCTCACTGCTGACTAACTGCTACGTTCATTTTATTGYCCTTCACATTTCCAGTTTTCACTCTTTTCTGTTCCTTCACTGACCTTCTGAGCAGATGTTCACAGCTGGAGCTTCACAGTTGCATCCTCCGAGAAATCTGTGTCGTCATCCAGCGGGACGGAGATCCTCGGGACGAGCCTTTCAGCTGCAGACTTGGAGAAATCATGGTGAGAGTGAGACAGTTGTCCCCCAACATCCATATTTAAAGTGTAACTAACCTCCACTGTGAAAGCACAACCCCTCCCCCAGGAAAATAAAAAACATTACAACAACGTGGGCAGTGCSAAGAGACACTGAGGGGCCTAAAGTGTGGGGGTGAGCGAGGAGGCGTGGTCAGGACGAGGGAACGTGACAGCTAGATTAATTTAACAAGCTAACAATTGATTGTTCTAAAGAAGTTGTTTTATTTTGTAAAAAGTAAAGTTTCATGACACACATGCACACTCACATTTAGCTGTTTTAAACTAACAAGTAAAGTTCAGACCGCAAACTGTTAAAATATGACTCTGGCAGTGATGGGTCGAGCARCACCGATGCGTCGAGCTCATAGAATGAAACCCCGTGTCGGTGCGTGTTTTGCTAAAAACGTCACGTGACCGATACAGCAACTGTTTYGGACTGACAGTGATGCGCCAGACTGTGTTTATAAGGAAGCGTATGCATCTGTCAAAAGAATTTCTGATATTTTGCGGTTCATCATCAAGAATTATGGAGCATCTTCAAGCCAAAATAAAGGTTTCCACCTTTTTGAGCTCACATCCACACATGTCAATCCCTTCAGACATTTTGTAGACTCAAAAATCAGTATTACTTGCGCGGGCGGTGGGATGGGGGTGGGGCAGGTGTCGGCCGCGGAGCGTCTGCAGCACAAAGCAGAAAAACAGGAGGAGTACAGCACTTATTTCTAGCAGCAGAGTGGGTTGAAGGATTGGTTGTTTGATGTTATTTTTTTAAATTTATGTTGAATTTTTAGCCTAAATATGAAACCGAGTTTTTGAAAATCTGTAAAAGTTGAAAACAGTGCGTGTGATTGCTGTATATGTCCATATACCTGCAAAATGAAGCTAGCAAATCTGTGTAAATTACGGACAATACATACAGCCTGACGTTCACATTATTTATAGACTGTATCTAAAAATATCAAAGATATTTTAAATGTAAATGAAGGTATGAAATAATATAATATAAAACACAATGGCTTAAATTATGTTATTTTTATTTATTTTTAAATTATTTTATTGTATAGTTTATCAAATCAGTGTCAGTTGATCTGTCAACTAGGTTGCCTGTAGTGATTTTTAAGGTCCAGCAGGTGTCAGTATTCAGTGGCACAGTATCAACACGTATCTACGGTTTGGTAATGTGTCGAAATGACACATGATGCCTCATCGATCCATCACTAGACTCTGGTCCAAAACAGCAGAAAAAAAATATATTTTTTTTATTTCTGTTTGGTTCAATGTTTTATTTAAAATTCGGGACTGACACATGTGCTGTCCCCCAGCACGAAGAGACTTTAGACCATATTTACACAAAAATGTAAACATTTGCACAGAAATACAATATTACTATCTGACGTTTAAGGCACAATTAAGAGTTGATTTTGGGGGTAAGATACTCTTTAAAGGTTTATGTAGCACAAAGAATCATCATGACCGGTTTCTTTACGGTTCTGTTGGACTTGAATAACAAAAAAAATTTATTTTAATTTTTTTCTCCGAAATTTAAAGAAAAAAAATTAAACTCCAAAATTTCGAGATAAAACTCCGAATTGTGACTTTTAGTCTTAAAATTCCACGAGATTAAATTTAGAATTGTTACTTTAATCTCAGATTTTTCAGACAGGTTTAACGGCTACCCTCTCCCCTGGTGTGTTTCTGAAAGGTGCTGGATGTAGGTGGTCTGCAGGCGCCCCCCGTCGCCGTCGCAGGGTTGTGCATTGACGATGTTGTGTGGATGCGCGGCGCCAGGTCGTCACCTGAGAGCACGTCCCCGCTGCTGCGCCTGAACGCCACTCTGCGCTGGAACTACCCGCTGCAGCTCGTACGCCATTTCAGGGTGTACTGGCGCCGGCTGAGGGGACCCGATCCCCGAACCCCTCCGGGTCCTCTGGAGCTGGTGAGCAAGGCTTACTCGAACCTGTACAGGGTGACGGAGCTGGTTCTGCCAGAACCGCCTGGCCTGGTTGAGCTGGTGGTGGAACCAGTGGTGAGGAATGGCTCCACGGTTCCTGAAGGCCTCTGGGGAAGATGGCGGCTCAGCTACATGGTGATCTTTACACCAAGGCTGTTCCTCCAGGATCCTGGTGCAGGCGAGACTTCAAAGTACAACTGGACCTTTTTGAGATGCAGCACTTTATCTGATGTCTTCCTTCTGACAGTCTTTTTCAGCTGAATGTAGCTGACAAACAGGGATTTTATGTCAAAGTCTGTATTCAACATGTCTGACAAAGTCTAACCTCTGCTCAGGAATACCGTGACTGAAAAATACAGAATATGACAGAAATATTATGAAACTTTAAAAATCTGTCAGGATATTTTTTTTTTCTTTTTTCCAATGAGATGTCATTAAGTTATCTGTATACAGATTTATATTCTACCAGCTACTATTAAATCATAGGGGGACTTTAAAAAGTCTTCATACAGTTTGAACTTTTCCACATTTAGTCATATTTCAACAAGGGGTGTAACTCAGCAGCTTTATCAAAATATATTTGTTTGGGTGACGATACAATGCTTCTGAATAACAATCTGTCATGATACGATTTCAATTCAGCTCACAAGTCTGCTATCAATAAATTTAATTGTGAAATGAAAACATTTTAATGGGGACTTCAAATTTGAAAAGCTTTCATCTCCTCTGAGGTTTTATGTTTTTATTGCGGTCATGTATCAATTATGGTTGACATAAAATAATTTTCTTGACTAGCGAGTCTTTAAACTCTGGTCAAAATTTAATGTTTTGTTTTTTTTTTTTTTCTTTAAAAGAGCTGTTTTCTGTTTGCCACTCTCCTGTAGGAAAATATGCGTTGTTCAAAATGGTATGTCCGAATAAACAGGAATCTGCTGGATTTCTTCTTAAAACTTTATTTTCAATCTTCTGGCTCCAATCAGGTTCACACAGCAGTCAGCACACAGGCCTCAGTAAGACCTTGGGCTGAACCAAAACACAGCTGCCCTGCTCTGAGCAGAGACTCCACAACACTGAMAACTTCTACTATAATAATGAATTGACCTTATAATGTTAATCTCTTCCTGGTTACATCCCTGGAGGTGTTACCTTTTACGTCAGACGTCAGAACGTCACTCATTCTGTTTAGACTTAAGAAAACACATAATGAGACACCAACTCTTTGTCTGCTTGTCGGCTGAAATGATCAGAAAGTATAAAATACAATACTGCATCTAACATTCAATTAATCAGTTACAAAATTTCCTTCACTCCCATAAAACTCCCAAATCTTTCTAGAGTCAAATTATGAGGCCGTCTGTCCGACAGCTGAAGCTTAAACCAAAAACAATCCCAAACACAGCAGCTGAGAAGTGTCCAAAAAGAGTTGGCCAAAGCTCAGAGAATGATAAAGTTCTACCTAAAACAACCCTGAGTTGCTGCTGCAGGAACAACAGCATTTACTTTTTTGGGCTTTTAGTTTATTAAAGAAAATGGTGGAAACTGTAATGTTTTGTTCAATTTTAATTATTTTAAAACCTGGTAAAGAACAAATACTTATGTCCTGATGCTTATGAAAGTATGCACTTTGAATTAAATGTCTTATACAAGGATTGTATTCATTCCAGAAAACTTCACTTCTATCAGAACAGAAAGTTTTCTACCACAATCAATTTCCCTGTTGCCTTCTGATTGGACACCTGGTTATTTCAACGTGTTGGTTTCTGTGTGGATAATAAAGAAGAAACCACATTTACAGTGGTTTGCAAAAGTATTCATACCCCTTGAACTTTTCCATATTTTGTCACATTACAACCACAAACATAAATATATTTCAC
>NW_013952819.1:240933-242183 GCF_001266775.1 Austrofundulus limnaeus
ATATATAATCAATATTTAAACATCTGATCTGATTGTAAAAAAAAGACTTCCTGAAACAAACAGAATATTTAGAAAAAAACATCTTTATTGATTTATTGCGTTAAAAGTACAGAATCTGTAATCAAATACAAATCATGTGTGATTAAAAGAGCTTGAGCAAATTGTGATTGTCGGAGCAATTCCCAGAGAAGCAGTGGGTCCATCAGTCCTGCTGGGTGATCATTTTTAACATCTGTAGGGCCATGGGTCCCTGGTCTGAGGGGACCTGGAACAACAAACACCAGAGAACAGGACTGTTCAGAGACCACAGGTCCACAAGACTAAACCAGAAAGATGAAGAAAGATTAGCAGATTCAAAAAGTAAATAGTGGATGATTACGACATTACTGATTGGTGATATTTTTTATTTTATATTAAATTTCATGAATCGTTCCACTCCGACTACTTGTCATTTTTTCATCTATAAACCGTGTGAACTATCAGCAGTTTTATCACGGTATGATATATGGATTTGTTTGGAAAAGTGGGATTGGATTGAAGCAGTATCATATCAATGTCCATGTAACAATCATTATCGATCCACATCGACCGTGTGATGAAGATACAGATCAATGGGCCTCATGCAAGAACATGTTCGTATTCTTATTCTTATCCTAAATTTCTCCTACTTTTGTTCGTATGAAGGGTTCGTACGAACATGTCACGTCAGATTCAACAAACTCTTCTATCTTCAGGAAAAGTGTGTAAATGAGGAGCATAAACGGATGAATGTGTATCAGGTGCTCGCGCACGAGGAGAGGAGATTAGCATAATTACCACCCCAAAAACACCATATAAGGTTACGTTTCCTGCCCCACATACCAGGAAGTGTCCATTCATAAATGACATCATAAAATAAAAAAGCAGAACTTTACGAGTTTGCAGATTGAAGTCCTGCTGTCAGAGATCCAGAAAAAAAAATCTGTCATTTTTAGCAGCGTCAGACCTGCTAAAGACAAGGAATGAAATGACGACTGCTGTTAATGTCGTGTCTCCTGTGGGTCGTATACAGTCACAGAAATAAAAATCTAAATCATATTCATCTCTCTCTAGTCCTGCTCCAGGTTTCATTTCGACAAATATTTTAAAATTTAAGTCTACACAACTAGTTTTCATTTCTTCAGAAGAAGAGCAGATGCGCACCGGTAGCCCCCTCCCCCACAGCCGTCACAAGTGGTGCCAGATGTGGTTCTGAATAAAAGCATTTTAAA
>NW_013952819.1:242742-244397 GCF_001266775.1 Austrofundulus limnaeus
CTCCTAAATCACTCGTACGCACAACTTAAGAACAAATCTGTGTGTACGAACGGTTCTTGCACGAGGCCTGTTGATTTTCATTTTGCCTTGATGTAATTGATTCATCAATCGTTGAATCGTGAACTGATGTGTTGTAGGTCCCCCAGTGTGAATGTTCTGGTTGTTGTCTGGGCTTTACCATGTGACCGGCTCTGAGGATCCAGTAGAAGGCAAAGTTCTTGTAAGTCTTAACAAAAGCTCCAGTTACACCTGGGGAGGCCGGGTCATCCAGGGAGGTCCACCTCAGCTTGCTGAAAGTAGGAAGCCCCTCCCACTTCAGCTGGTTCACCCACCTCTCCTGACCTGGAAGAACAGGAAGTGGTGTACAACGTTTTTTTTTTTTTATAAAAGCCTTTACCGCAGACGCTGACCTACCCATGGTGTCCACGATGAGATCCAGCTGACCGTTGTACACYGTCACGTTGACCCCAGCTGCCAACAGCTGGTCAACTACATCCACCACCGGCTTCATGAAGTCTCCTGCCATGTAGCTGAACACCGCCTCTGCCTGACCTGGACACGCACACGCAAAAAGGCTCAGGAGATTCACCGAGAAGCCACCTGAAACCACCCAGCTCCACACACCGTACCTCCCCAGGTGACGTTCTCAGGTACRACGGCCAGTTTCCTCCTGATCGGTCCGTTCATCAGCTCGCTCAGCGACTGCCTGTTCAGGGGGCGGACGTGTCGACGTGCCTGCAGAGCTGAACGGCAGGAAAACCATTTCTCATTGACTGGAAGAGGAAACCCAATGCAGCTGCTGGCTGAACRTCAATCTAAGCCAAGTAAAACGCTGAATAGTGTCAAAGCTGCTGCCAGTGTCGCGACCACGGTGACCTCACATCTGTCCGGCACTCCCCATCCGCCACGTTAACGAGGCAGGCATAAACGCAGACTAAAATGTRAGCCTCGAACAAACAGCAGCTGCAMYGATGGTCCAACGTGTATTTCTATGTAGGAAGTTTGACAAGTTAAAAAGAACTGTCTTGAAAAAATAAATTACTCTTAAAGCCCTACATTTCTTCTCAGGCCAAGAGTCAGTGACCTCTTTTGCTTTACTTTAAATGTCATCATGTTTTATGATTTTACTCTTTATCTTCTGTTTTCTCTCGGACAGAGAGTTTTAAGATCAAGACAATATCTGTTAGAAGTAATCATTCTTGTTGCKGTTTTATCCAACATCATTCTCTCCTTGGCCCAGTTTTAGCACCAAGAGAGATGTTCATTGTCTGTCTTGATAATATTCTGTATAAATGTGTGTATTTGAAACTGCCTCGGTGCACACATTCTGTACCACTGCCTGTGTGAAATGATATGTGTCTTGCATATTGCAATAAATCCTGATTGAGCTTTCACGGAGTACTTTGTTCTGGGATCTCGTGTTTCTGTCTATGTAAAATAAAGATTTCCATGACAGAACCTTTAGCTTTCTAGAAATCTATGGAAACTTGGCTGTGCCATCTGCATTCTGGGGTATCTGAGAGGAAACTGCAGGTCCTGAGAGCCACAAGAGATGAAAGAACAAAAATATGCCTACAGTAGGCCTGTCACGATAACAAATTTTGCTGGTCGATTAATTGTCTCATAAATTATTGCGATAAGCGATAATATTGCCT
>NW_013952819.1:244986-247866 GCF_001266775.1 Austrofundulus limnaeus
TATTTTTGGGAGCTACAGGTAAAGTCTTGACAAGTTTGTCACGGGTCTGGGGGAGTTTCAGCCCCCACCCCTTCTCCTCCTCTCTCTCTCTGTGTCTCCCCGCAGCGAAATTCAGGCTCTAGTGCTCCGACACTGCAGCAGCCACGTTCTGCTTTGAAACATTTCTTTAGTTTGTTATTGCTACGAGCTCTCATGCTAAAGCGAGTGTTCACTCCTCCCGACACTAAGAAAACAGGAGGGGAGGAGTCAGCTGAGCTCCTGTGTAGCGGAGCACAGAGAGGGAGAGAGATGAAGTAAACCAACAAGCAGGAAAATGAAACTTATCGTCCTCATCTTTTTTACCGACCTCAAAATAACTTATCGTGCAATTAATTGATTTATTGACTATTCCGACAGGCCTAGCCTACAGTTTGGATAAATACTGTAGAATTAATGTGTACAAAAAAAATAACTGTTGGACAATAAAGAGTTTGTGAAAGATTGCCTGAAATGGCTGTTCAGACGTGTAAGGTCCAAAGCTCTGTGACCCGTTTAAACTCTGATGTTACTACTCTGGGTTTTCCCATAGATTCCACCAAAGTCCCATTAAAGTCCTCGTTTTTTCTTCACGGTTTTAAAAGTTTTGTCTTCGTGATTCGACATATCACTACCAAACATAGAGCTTCACTTCTTATGCTTCAGCACCATCAACAGATATAAATTTCTGTAAATAGCTCATGCYTCATCTAAAGTTGGGATCAGATTCATTTCATGTCACCAAACCTAAACAGTTTCTTTCAGAGCCTCGGATTTTACCGATGAAGTTTTCTCCTTCAGCCGAGGTCAGCTTCTCATCTGGCTGCTGGGTCAGGATGTTGTAGAAGTTGACTCCATTGGTGTCCTGGCAGAAACACAGTTATTAGTTTGGTTTGCCAATATGAGCCTCAAACAATATTTGGATAGTAAGACTTACAGTAGCTTGAAAGAAAAACAGCTTTGCAAGCTTGCAGGGAAAAATAGCAAAAACTAAGGCTTTTCTGCTTTTTTGTAAATACTGCTCAAAAAAGTGCTTCAAAAATATATGTTTAAGATTATATTTTATTTAAAYAACCCATAGAAAAGGTTCATTACATTTTGACAAAATGCAATTGTTGCAATCATTTTAACCACAACACTACATCTGTCTCTCCACACAGCACTTTGTGCATTATTCCACGGTTCATTGTGAYGGGTCACGTTAATTGTTGAATCGTTACAGAAAGAATTATAAGCTGCCTATAAATATTCAGACAACGGCTGCATCTTTGGGCAAATTACAAGCAACAAACCCAGTGGTGACAACAAAATAACAGCACTTCTGTTCAAAATGGATTTCAAATGCAAGCTACTTGAAATTATCATGTTTTACGGTGTTGTTTTATTTTAACATCTCAATAAATAAATAAACTCAACAAGACCAAACTATTGTTTAAATTTCAGCCAATGTTTTGTTAGTTTTTTTTTTTGGTAATTCTATAACAGTGCAGCCACTAGAGGGTGCTGTAGCACCCTGCAAACCCTACCATCACCTAATATTTTCAGTTATTTTACAGCTGTTTTGCACTGATTTCAAAATAGGGTTTTTTTTGTTTGTTTGTTCTTGTTTTTGTTTAAACTGAACTACCCAGTCAGGATTTAGAGGTCATCAAAGGTTGATAATTAGGAAGCAAGTCCTGCATTACGTGTGTAAAACCATAAAAAGATCGCAGAGCCCTGCAGACATAGAGCGCACCAAAAGTTCAACAGTTTTTTGAACTGAAACAGAAAACAAACAAGATAAAACATTCAGATAGGTTTCACTATCTCACAACAACATTAACACACTGCCAGGGTTGAACAATGCATTTATCAAAGCACCTAACCACAGCCTTTCTATCGGACTAACTCTGAGTGGCCCAGTCACTCAGTCTGAGGTTCTGGTCCAACAGATGAGTGGTGCTGACCTGCTCAACCACAGTCTCAGTCATAGACCACAGCTCTGTGGCTTTCAGGAAGTCCTCCTTCTCCACAGCCTGCTTCACCTTCTCTGCAGCACTGGTGACGTCCGACAGCCCATAATCATCCAGCAGCGACTGCACACAGACGAGCAGAGAGAGGCTGAACGTGACAGCGCGGCCCCAGAGGCAGCAGGAACACACCTGTGTTACTTACAGTGGAGTACAGGTAGGGTCCCCACGTCATGACCGAGTCTGAGTAAAGAACAAGTCCAACAATGAGCAGCGCTTTCCTCGTCAACAGAAAACCTTATATTTCATCTGCTGAAAAATCACAGTCTTTAAAAATCTGCTATTTTCTACTGTCGTGATGGCCCAGCCACAGATCTGTATTACTGGATTCTACAACACGTGACTGATCGCACCGCACACAGGTGCCATTGCTCTGCACTGAGTCGGGACTCAGGAACATCCATGAATGGTCGTGAAAATGAGATGCAGCAGACGGATACAATAAGGGATACAATGTTTTGCTATGAATTGTCAACAATACAACAACAAGATGACAAGATCAAAGCCACAGGTCATAAAATAATTTTTATTTTAAACAAATGGCAGAGATGCAGGAAGTGGGTCAGTTATGTAGATTGATTTTGACAACCTTATGTTGGGTAAACACACGAAAAGACAAACATCCTGTTCCAACAAATTGTTATATATACGTACAATTAATATTGTTGTCATGTTAGGATAATAATGTAGTAGGTTGTAAATATGATGTACAACAGCAAAATTACTTTTACTACTATTAAGTTGAACTGTGTAATCTATATTATCAGACCAGTGTTCTGTCCAGTCAGCATATGTTATGTCTCATAGTTTACAATTATATCATTAACATGTAGATCTGGGAAATCTAATATATATA